>NW_026576553.1:362500-432500 GCF_028641065.1 Leucoraja erinaceus
TTTAGAACGGAGACGAGGAAACACTTTTTCTCACAGAGAGTGGTGAGTCTGTGGAATTATCTGCCTCAGTGGGCGGTGGAGGCCGGTTCTCTGGATGGTTTCAAGAGAGAGCTCTTAAAGATAGCGGAGTCAGGGGATATGGGGAGAAGGCAGAAACGGGGTACTGATTGGGGATGATCAGCCATGATCACAGTGTATGGCGGTGCTGGCTCGAAGGGACGAATGGCCTACTCCTGCACCTATTGTCTATTGTCTATTGAATTAAATCTATCGGAGACATGTAACATCATGAAAGGAATGGATTGGGTGATAAGAAACTGAATTCACTCATCCATTAGACAGTTTTGGAGAAGGAGGAAGTCTCTGGTGAAGTATAGATTTTACAAATGAGCATGTCTTTTCATTAAAGCCTGCTTTAAAATTAAAAATAACCTCACAGCCAGGGAAGTGAAGAGGAATCGAGGACCAGAGGACATAGGTTTAAGGAGAGGGAGGGGGCAAGATTTACTGTGAACTTTTTCACACAGAGGGTGGTGGGTGTATGGAACGAGCTGCTGGAGGAGGTAGTTGAGGCAGCTACTATAACAACATGTATAGGACATTCGGGTACATGGATAGGAAAGGTTTGAAGGGACATAGACCAAATGTAGGCAGGTGGGGCATCTTTTTTTTAAATCAAAAATATTAATTGAAATATTAAAACAATATGGTTATATTTGGTTAATATATACACAGAACCCACCACCATATTGCATGGCAAACAAATATACTAAATGTACTACTATACAACGATGTTACAATCCTTGTCCAGGAAGCATTCCACCCCTCCCCCCCTCCACCCCCCCCCCGGGCACCCGTGGACAGCGCGTGGTCCTTCGCTAGTGTCACCCGGGCGCGGACATAACCCCGGAAAAGGGGCCTCGAGCAGAGCCCTCTTCCGCCTGGCGCTGTGACTGGCGGATGGCCATCTTGTCCAGGCCCAGGAGCTAACCCGACCAGGACATCTTCAGCCTCCCAACCCTCTCCCCTATGCACAGAGTGTCCAGAGATGAGGAGGGTGGGTGTGAAGAGCAGCCAGGAGCGGCCCCTTTAGAGATATTGGAACAGGGGCTGCAGCCTCACACGCTCCATGTACACGTGGTACACAGACTCCTCCAGCCCGCAACAGTGGCAGGCGGCTGGCGAGACTGTGAACCGCGAGAGAAACAGGTTACAGGGGACTCCTCTGTGCAGTCCCCTCCACCCCAGGCCCCCGATGTAGAGGGGGAGAATCCCCGCGTAGATGGACCCCCACTGGGGCCACCCCCCCGCGACCGGAAGGCAACACCGACCGCCACTTGGACCAGGGCGAGGAAGTGCCAGGTGTGGAGGAGGAACCTGATGGGGCATCTTGGTTGGCAGGGGCAAGTTGGGCTGAAGGTCCTCGTTCCGTGCTGTGTCACTCTGTGAGAGGGGGGGGCAAGATTGAACGGCAACGGCAAGATTGTTAAGGGCTTGGACACGCTAGAGGCAGGAAACATGTTCCCGATGTTGGGGGAGTCCAGAACCAGGGGCCACACACACAGTTTGAGAATAAGGAGTCAGCCATTTAGAACGGAGACGAGGAAACACTTTTTCTCACAGAGAGCGGTGAGTCTGTGGAATTCTCTGCCTCAGAGGGCGGTGGAGGCCGGTTCTCTGGATGCTTTCAAGAGAGAGCTAGATAGGGCTCTTAAAGATAGCGGAGTCAGGGGATATGGGGGGAAGGCAGGAACGGGGAACTGATTGGAGATGATCAGCCTTGATCATATTGAATGGCGGTGCTGGCTCGAAGGGCCGAATGGCCTCTACTCCTGCACCTATTGTCTATTGTCTTGTCTAGCCTGAGAGGCAACATTTGCACTCCGAGGATGGTGGGTGTATGGGACGAACTGACAGACGGGGGGGGGGGGTACTGTGGCAGCACACTGTGGCAGCACATTGGACAGATACATAGAGGAACATGGGCCTAATGCTGGCTAATGTGACCAACTCAGATGGGGCACCTTGGCCGTTATGGAAGAGTTGGGCCGAAGGGCCTGTTTGTGTGCTGCTTGAAGCTGTGACTCAACCACTTGCCCTGCTACCTGTTCTTTACCAGTTTTCTCCCCCCTACTACACTCAGTGCAGGAAGGAACTATAGGCGCTGGTTTAAACCAAAGATGCTGGAGTAACTCACACCATTGCCTCAAGCAGCATCTCTGAAGAGAGGTAATGGCGTGAGAGAAGGTCTGAAGAAGGGTCGCGACCCAAAACGTCACCCATTCCTTCTCTCCAGAGGTGCAGCCTGTCCCGCTGAGTTACTCCAGCACTTTCTGTTTTCCTCTTACAAATCCCACACCTTCAGCATGGCTTATGCCACATAATCAGAAAGCACTCAGACAGAGACTTTAGAAGTGGTTTAAGTTTAGGTGAAGGTTTATTATAGTCACCGGGATTGAGCTATCGTGGGAGAGTCTAGGACTAGAGGTCGTTGCCTCAAAATTAAAGGACATTCCTTTAGGAAGGAGATGAGGAAGAGTTTCTTCAGTCAGAGGGTGGTGAATCTGTGGAATCCTAGTAGGCGGTGGAGGCCAAGTCAATGGAAAGTTTTAAGGCAGGGATAGGTAGATTCTTGATTAGTGCGGGTGACAGGGGTTATGGAGAGAAGGCAGGAGAATGGGGTTAGGAGGGAGAGATAGATCAGCCGTCATTGAATGACGGAGTAGACTTGATGGGCTGAATGGCCTAATTCTGCTCCTATCACTTATGACACGTTTTAAAAGGCAGAGAGAGAGAAGGTGTCAGAAATGTTTAGGAGGGCAGGAACAGGCTAGGATGGCCCAGCTGTAAAAAAGGACAGCATGTTCTTAGATTCCTATCAAACCATTGCCCCTTCATCTTAAACCTATGCCCTCTGGTCCTCGCTTCCCCTACTCTGGGCGAGTGACTCTGTGCGTCTACCCGATCTATTCCTCTCATGATTTTGCACAATTTCTATATAAGATTGCCCCTCATCCTCCTGCGCTCCAAGGAATAGAGTCCCAGCTTGCCTAAACCCTCCCTGTAGCTCGGACCCGGCAAGATCCTCGTAGATCTTCTCCGGCATGGTCGAGATGGGCCGAAGGGCCTGTTTCCGTGCTGTGCGGCTTCTGCGACTGTTCCACTGGATGGCGGGGGGCAGGGAGGGGAGGAGTGAGCCTTGTGGGGGAACCCAGCTGGTCTGGGAACATTTGTGGAGGGAAGAGACGGGGAAGAAGGGCTGACAGGAGTTGGAGGAGACAGCTTTGGCAGGGTATCAGGAAGAGCATCTGTTCCAGGGTCAGCGCGGAGCCGGCATTACATCCCATTAAGTTGTTTCGTAGCAGCAGCTGCCGTGGAATTTGTATCCGTTCCAACTCAAGGCTTGCAATATTGATTAAGATGGGAGAGAAAAAAAATCTAATTAAAAAATCTAAAAATCAAATCTGGTTGAGAAGTTGGGAGGTCAGAGTATAGAAGTTGGGAGGTCACGTTGCAGTTGTATACGACCTTGGTGAGGCCGCATTCAGAGTCCCGTGTTCTGGACCGCCATTCAATATGATCCCGTTCCCCATATCAATAGACAATAGACAATAGGTGCAGGAGTAGGCTATTCGACCATTCGAGCCAGCATCACCATTCAACTGATCATCCCCAATCAGTACCCCGTCCCTGCCTTCTCCCCATATCCCTTGATTCCGTTAGCCATAAGAGCTAAATCTAACTCTCTCTTGAAAACATCCAGTGAATCGGCCTCCACTAACTTCTGTGGCAGAGAATTTCACAGATTCACAACTCTCTGGGTGAAAAGGTTTTTCCTCATCTCAATCCTAAATGGCCAACCCCTTATTCTTAAACAGTGTGACCCCTGGTTCTGGACTCCCCCCAACATGGGGAACAATTTTCCTGCATCTGTCCTGTCCAATTCCTTAACAATTTTATATGTTTCCAGAAGATACCCTCTCATCCTTCTAAATTCTGGTGAATACAAGCCCAGTCGAACCATTCTCTCATCATATGACAATTCCCGTCATTCCGGGAATTAACCTGGTGAACCTACGCTGCACTCCCTCAATAGCAAGAATGTCCTTCCTCAAATTAGGAGATCAAAACTGCACACAATACTCCAGGTGTGGTTTCACCGGGGCCCTGTGCAACTGCAGAAGGACCTCTTTGCTCCTGCCTGCATCATAGAAACATAGAAAATAGGTGCAGGAGTAGGCCATTCGGCCCTTCGAGCACCGTGTGACAGGAAAGATATGGTCAAGCTGGAAAGGGTGCAGAGAAAATCTATGAGGATGTTGCTGGGACTTGAGGGTGTGAGCTACAGGGTGAGGCTGAGCAGGCTGGGAGCGCAGGAGGATGAGGGGTGATCTTATAGAGGTGTATAAAATCATGAGAGGAATAGATCGGGTTCGATGCACAGGGCCTCTTGCCCAGAGTAGGGGAATCGAGGACCAGAGGACATAGGTTAAAGTGAGGGTGGAAAGAGTTAATAGGAGCCTGAGGGGGACCTTTTCGCTCAGAGGGTGATTAGAACTAAACTGACCTAAACCCTTTTCCCAGGGTGGAAATATCAAAGACTAGAGGGCATAGGTTTAAGGTTCAAAGTTCAAAGGTGATGTGTAGTTTAGTTTAGAGATACAGTGCAGAAACAGGCCCTTTGGCGCAGACTCGGTGGGCCATAGGGCCATTCTGTATCTCTAAACTAAAATTAAATTAATTGTATTGAATACTTCATTGTCACCTGTGACATAAAAACATACCAAATTCTTTAGGGATTGGACAGGCTAGATGCAGGAAAAATGTTCTCTGATGTTGGGGGGAGTCCAGAACCAGGGGCCACACACAGTTTAAGAATAAGGGGTCGGCCATTTTGGACTGAGATGAGGAAAAACGTTTTCACCCAGAGAGTTGTGAATCTGTGGAATTCTCTGCCACAGAAGGCAGTGGAGGCCGATTCACTGGATGTTTTCAAGAGAGAGTTAGATTTAGCTCTTAGGGCTAATGGAATCAAGGGATATGGGGAGAAAGCAGCAACGGGGTACTGATTCTGGATGATCAGCCGTGATCATATTGAATGGCGGTGCTGGCTCAAAGGGCCGAATGGCCTACTCCTGCACCTACTTTCTATGTCTCTATGTTTCCAAGTCACAGTGAAATTCTCTGCTTGCATACCTTGTCAACCTTGGGGTCCTCATTGCTCTTCCTCACGGCAGTCCCCCATGCCGGGTCCATCATTGTTCCTTCCCTCGTGTGAACTCTTATATATCGGCGAGACCAAGCGCAGACTGGGCGATTGTTTCACCGAACACCTCCGCTCAGTCCTCCTGGGCCTACCTGATCTCCCTGTGGCCAAACACTTTAACTCCCCCTCCCATTCCCACATTGACCTTTCTGTCCTGGGCCTCCTCCATTGTCAGAGTGAGGCCCAGTGCAAATTGGAGGAGCAGCACCTCATATTGTGCTTGGGCAGCTCACACCCCAGCGGTATGAACATTGACTTCTCTAACATCAAGTAACCCTTGCTTTCCCTCTCTCTCCATCCCCTCCTCCTTCCCAGTTCTCCACCTAGTTTCACCACCCTATGATTAATTTTACCTTCCCCTCAACCAACAACCGACCATTGTACATTTCCTTCATCAGCGTCTGCTTTGGTCTGCCCTTTTCACACCTTACATGTTTTTTTGTACCTTTCCATCCCTCTCCACCGACTCTCAGTCTGAAGAAGGGTCTCGCCCTGAAACGTCAGCCATTCCTTTTCTCCAGAGATGCTGCCTGGCCCGCTGAGTTACTCAAGCATTTTGTGTCCCTCATTACAAGCCTCCCCTGGGATTCTTTGTGTCAGCTTGGCCGCTGTCGTTAGTGAAAGGCAAACATCATAGCGAATACTGCATCCCTTGACTGCCATTGACTGTGCTTCCCAGAGCGGAGAACCAGGCTTCAAGGATCAGTTTAATGTTCAAGGAATACTCAGGCTGCTGTTCCACCACTGATCACTGCTGTTTAGATCCCGATCATTAGCCTGTTTGATAGTCATTTAATCCAAATGGTGGTGTCTACACTAAGCCTCTTGTCCTCTCCTCCATATTTCACAGATCTGGGAGCCACATGAAATTAATTCCATCGAGCTGAACAAATTGACAAAAGGGATCTGCGATCATACCCTTCTCATTACAGAAACATAGACAATAGGTGCAGGAGTAGGCCATTCGGCCCTTCGAGCCAGCACCACCATTCAATGTGATCATGGCTGATCATCCAGAATCAGTACCCCGTTCCTGCTTTTCCCGTTCATAGCATCCCCGATCATAGCAAAAGGATTTGAGTATAGGAGCAGGGAGGTTCTACTGCAGTTGTACAGGGTCTTGGTGAGACCACACCTGGAGAATATTGCGTACAGTTTTGGTCTCCAAATCTGAGGAAGGACATTATTGCCATAGAGGGAGTGCAGAGAAGGTTCACCAGACTGATTCCTGGGGTGTCAGGACTGTCTTATGAAGAAAGACTGGATAGACTTGGTTTATACTCTCTAGAATTTAGGAGATTGAGAGGGGATCTTATAGAAACTTACAAAATTCTTAAGGGGTTGGACAGGCTAGATGCAGGAAGATTGCTCCCGATGTTGGGGAAGTCCAAGACAAGGGGTCACAGCTTAAGGATAAGGGGGAAATCCTTTAAAACCGAGATGAGAAGAACTTTTTTCACACAGAAAGTGGTGAATCTCTGGAACTCTCTGCCACAGAGGGTAGTCGAGGCCAGTTCATTGGCTATATTTAAGAGGGAGTTAGATGTGGTCCTTGTGGCTAAGGGGATCAGAGGGTATGGAGAGAAAGCAGGTACGGGATACTGAGTTGGATGATCAGCCATGATCATATTGAATGGCGGTGCAGGCTCGAAGGGCCGAATGGCCTACTCCTGCACGTAATTTCTATGTTTCTATGTTTCTCCCCATATCCCTTGATTCCGTTAGCCCTAAGAGCTAAATCTAACTCTCTCTTGAAAACATCCGGTGAATTGGCCTCCACTGCCTTCTGTGGCAGAGAATTCCACAGATTCACAACTCTCTGGGTGAATAAGTTTTTCTCATCTTAGTCCTAAATGGCCGACCCCTTATTCTTAAACTGTGTGACCCCTGGTTCTGGACTCCCCCAACATGGGGAACATTTCCCCTGCATCTAGCCTGTCCAATCATTTCAGAATTTTATTTGTCAGTTTAACGGTTTCCCACCGAGTTCATGGACACCTGCATTTCTCTTAAATCCTCGCATCCATTCCCTTTAAAGAGAACGAACAAACTCCGTACAGACAGCTCCCGTGGTCAGAATTTAACCTGGGTCTCTGTCGCCGTGAGGCAGCAACTCTACCACCATTGTGCGCTGCTTTTGATGGGTTTAGTTCAACTCAGTTTAGTTCAGAGATACAACGCGAACACAGGCCCTTCGGCCCGCCGAGTCCACACCAACCCGCGATCACCCCGTACATTGTCATGATCCTACACACACTGGAGCCAATCTACAGAAGCCAATTAACTCCCAAATCCGCACGCAGGAGGGAACCGGAACACCGGGAGAAATCCCACGCGGTGACAGGGGAGAACGTGCAAACTCCGTACAGACAGCGCCCGTGGTCAGGGTGGAACCCGGGTCTCTGGCACCGTGAGGCAGCAACTCTACCCAGGTTCAATCCTGACCACAGGTGCTGTCTGTACGGAGTTTGCACGTTCTCCCCGTGACCACGTGGGTTTTCTCTGGGTGCTCCTGTTTCCTCCCACACTCCAAAGGTGTGCTGGTTTGTAGGTTTCGGGTCGAGACCCTTCTTCAGACTGATGTCAGGGGAGGGGGTGGGACAAAGATGGAATGTAGTCGGAGACAGTCAGACTGGTGGGAGAACTGGGAAGGGGGAGGGGATGGAGAGAGAGATAAAGCAAGGGGCTATCTGAAGTTAGAGAAGTCAATGTTCGTACCGCTGGGGTGTAAACTACCCAAGCAAAATATGAGGCGCTGTTCCTCCAATTTGCGCTGGGCCCCACTCTGACAATGGAGGAGGCCCAGGACAGAAAGGTCAGTGTGGGAATGGGAGGGGGAGTTGAAGTGCTGAGCCACCGGGAGATCAGGTAGGACGGAGCAGAGGTGTTCAGCGAAACGATCGCCGAGCCTGCGCTTGGTCTCCCACCAGTGTACCTGTCTCCGCCAACATTCTATCTTTGTCCTGACATCAGTCTGAGGAAGGGTCTCGGCCCGAAACATCGCCCATTCCTTCTCTCCAGAGATGCTGCCTCACCCGCTGAGTTACTCCAGCATTTTGTGTCTACCTTCGATTTAAACCAGCATCTGCAGTTCTTTCTTACACAAACTGGTTTGTAGGTTAATTACACATTAACATGACCCTACACTCTAGGGGCAATTTGTACATTTTACAGCAAGCCAATTAACCTACAAACCTGTACGTCTTTGGAGTGTGGGAAGAAAGCAAAGATCTCAGAGAAAACCCACGGGGAGAACGTACAAACTCTGTACAGACAGCGCCCGTAGTCGGGATTGAACCTGGGTCTCTGGCGCCGTGAGGCAGCAACTCTACTGCTGCGCCACCGTGCCGCACAGACTCAGTGGTAAAATTGTAAATTGTCCCCAACTAATGTGCGTGGATCACTGTTGGTGTGCGGGGATCGCTGGTCGGCGCGGACACGGTGGGTCTTCGGCCCAACTTGCCCACAACGGCCAACACATCCCATCTACACTAGTCCCAGCTGCCTGCATTTGGCCCATATCCCTCGAAACCTGTCCTATCCATGTACCTGTCTAAATGTTTCTTAAACATTGCCATAGTCCCTGCCTCTTCTGGCAGCTCGTTCCATACACCCACCACCCTTTGCATGAAAAAGTTACCCCCCCCCCCCCTCGTCACCTTAAACCTATGCCCTCTGGTCCTTGATTCCCCTACTCTGGGCAAGAGACTGTACGTCTACCCGACCCATTCCTCTCATGATTTTTTGTACACCTCTATAAGATCACCCCATCCCTCTGCTCCCCTCTCCCATCGGTCAAAAGGTACAGAAGTGTGAAAACGCACACCTCCAGATTCAGGGACAGTTTCTTCTCAGCTGTTATCAGGCAACTGAACCATCCTACCACAACCAGAGAGCAGTGCTGAACTACCATCTACCTCTTTGGTGACCCTTGGACTATCCTTGATCGGATTTTGCTGGCTTTACCTTGCACTGAACATTATTCCCTTATCATGTATCTACACACTGTAAATGGATCGATTGTGATCATGTATTATCTTTCCGCTGACTGGTTAGCACGCAATAAAAATCTTTTCACTGTACCTTGGTGACAGATGACAATAAATTAAACTAAACTGAACTGAATTGAATAGTGACGCAGCCTGCTGGACCTCTCCCTATAGCTCAGCCCCTCGAGTCCTGGCAACATCCTCGTAAATCGTCTCTGCACCCTTTCCCGACTTGGCAACATCTTTCCTGTGACATGGCACTAACATCGTTAGTGATATTAACGGCGAGGAACATGAAGCTCTCCACCAATCCCACTTTGGCACAAGCCACATGACCTCAGTCACCAATGCTCCTTCATTCCTCAGGAGAGTGGATGAAACCGAGGGCTTTCTATTCCTTCACAAACTGTAGACTTCCTCAATAATGCCGCCTCTGTCAGAGGGCAGCCACGGTGGCGCAGCGGTAGAGTTGCTGCCTTACAGCACGCGCAGCGCCGGAGACCCGGGTTCAACCCCGACTACGGGTGCTGTCTGTACGGAGTTTGCACGTTCCCCTCGTGACCTGCGTGGGTTTTCTCCGAGATCGTCGGTTTCTTCCCACACTCCAAAGACGTACAGGTTTGTAGGTTAATTGGCTTGGGATCAATGTGTTATAGTGTTAGTGTGCGGGGATCGCTGGTCGGCGTGGACTCGGTGGGCCGAAGGGCCTGTTTCCGCGCTGTATCTCTAAACTAAACTAAACTTCAATCTGAAGTTACCGTCTGGCCTGTTCCCTTTATCATTGTTACTTTTTTTGCATATCTTTCGTTCATCTGCCCCACATCTCTCTACATCACCATCAAAATCTCTCGTTCCCCTCTCACCTGATTCTCAGTCTGATGAAGGAACTCGACCCGAAACATCACACATTCTTTTTCTCCAGAGTTGATGTCTGACCCCCTGAGTTACTCCAGCATTTTCTATCTATCTAGACAGACTTGGTTTATACTCTCTAGAATTTAGGAGATTGAGAGGGGATCTTATAGAAACTTACAAAATTCTTAAGGGGTTGGACAGGCTAGATGCAGGAAGATTGTTCCCGATGTTGGGGAAGTCCAGGACAAGGGGTCACAGCTTAAGGATAAGAGGGAAATCCTTTAAAACCGAGATGAGAAGAACTTTTTTCACACAGAGAGTGGTGAATCTCTGGAACTCTCTGAAACAGAGGGTAGTTGAGGCCAGTTCATTGGCTATATTTAAGAGGGAGTTAGATGTGGCCCTTGTGGCTAAGGGGATCAGGGGGTATGAAGAGAAGGCAGGTACGGGATACTGTTGGATGATCAGCCATGATCATATTGAATGGCGGTGCAGGCTCGAAGGGCCGAATGGCCTACTCCTGCACCTAATTTCTATGTTTCTATGTTCTATGTTTCTATCTCAATGTAACGGATGTAGACAAAAGTGCTGGAGAAACTCAGTGGGTGCAGCAGCATCTATGGAGCGAAGGAAATAGGCAACGTTTCGTCCCAAAACGTTGCCTATTTCCTTCGCTCCATAGATGCTGCTGCACCCGCTGAGTTTCTCCAGCACTTTTGTCTACCTTCGATTTTCCAGCATCTGCAGTTCCTTCTTAAAAACTCAATGTAACGGATGGCAGGTTTCTTTCCTTGAAGGGCGTTTGTGAATCAGCTGGGTTTTCACAGCCATCCTGCAGTTTCCTGAATACAATTACTGAACGAAAAATTCAAAATTTAATTAGCTGAATTTAAATACCTCACAACCTCTGTTGAGATTTGAACCCACGTTCCTGGATCAATGGTCCAGATTTTTAAATACTCATCCGATAAACAGATTGGTGCGCTACTCCAGCAGGTTTAGTTTAGTTCAGAGATACAGCGCGGAAACAGGCCCTTCGGCCCATCGAGTCCGCGCCGACCAGCGATCCCCTCACATTAACACTATCCTACACCCACTTGGGCCAATTTTCACCTTAACCAAGCCAATTAACCTACAAACCTGTACGTCTTTGGAGTGTGGGAGGAAACCGAAGACCTCGGAGAAAACCCACGCAGGTCACGGGGAGAACGTACAAACTCCCCACGCGGGTCTCAGGCCCTGCAACTCCACCCGCTGCGACACTGTGACTGCAGAAAATAAAACAGCAGCTGATGGAATCAGAAGTAAAACCAGAAGTGCTGGAAGAACATACTAATAGACAATAGTTGCAGGAGTAGGCCATTCGGCCCTTCAAGCCAGCACTGCCATTCTATATGATCACGGCTGATCATCCAAAATCAGTACCCCGTACTTTCTCCCCATATCCCTTGATTCCGTTAGCCTTAAGAGCTAAATCTAACTCTCTCTTGAAAACATCCGGTGAATCGGCCTCCACTGCCTTCTGTGGCAGAGAATTCCACAGATTCACAACTCTCTGGGTGAAAAGGTTTTCCCTCATCTCAGTCCTAAATGGCCGACCCCTTATTCTTCAACAAACCTGTACACCTTTGGACTGTAGATGGAAAATGACAGAAAATACCCACGCGGTTACGGGGAGAACGTACAAACTCTGTACAGTCAGCGCCCGTAGTCGGGTTGGATCCCGGGTCTCTGGCGTTGTGAGGCAGCAGCTTTAGCTTTAGTCCGAAACGTTGCCTATTTCCTTCGCTCCATAGATGCTGCTGCACCCGCTGAGTTTTCCCAGCATTTTTGTGTACCTTAGCTTTAGTGTAGTTATTTATTCAGAGATACAGCACGGAAACAGGCCCTTCGGCCCTCCGAGTCCGCACCGACCAGCGATCCCCTCACATTAACACACTATCCTACACGCATTAGGGATAATTTACATTGAAACCCAAGCCAATTAACCTACAAACCTGTACGTCTTTGGAGTGTGGGAGGAGACCAGAGCACTCGGTGAAATGAAGAGAATACCGCCCACAAGCAGAACCCGGTGTCGGGATCGAACTGCTGCCATGAGGCAGCAACTCTACCTGCTGTGCCCCAAGGATCACTTGCCAGCGTATGTTGGCATTGAAAGGCAGCAGATGGAGATGAACGGCAGACTGTGACGATACGAGGCGCGCTCTGAATGCTTGTGCACTAATTGTACGCAGCCCTTTCAATGTTAATTATTGTATCGCACGTCCATCTTGAATGCGCAGACGGTCTTATCCGAGAAAGACAACAGAATTTACCCAAAAATGAATGAATGAATAAGTTTATTGGCCAAGTATTCACATACAAGGAATTTGCCTTGGTGCTCCGCCCACAAGTGACAACATGACATACAGTGAGTTAGGAACAACACATAAAACATTAAACATCAATAATAAAACATTATTGATTAAACATGTGAATAAAATCAAATACCAGAGCAAAAGGAGGCTACAGATTTTTGGTTATTGAGTAGAGCTACTAATCGTGGAAAAAAGCTGTTTTTACGTCTGGCTGTGGCAGCTTTGACAGTCCGGAGTCGCCTTCCAGAGGGAAGTGATTCAAAGAGTTTGTGGCCAGGGTGAGAGGGGTCAGAGATGATCTTGCCCACTCGCTTCCTGGCCCTTGCAGTGTACAGTTTGTCCACAGAGGGAAGGTTGCAGCCAATAACCTTTTCAGCTGATCGGACGATTCGCTGCAGCCTCCAGATGTGGGCATAAGTGATAGGAGTAGAATTAGGCCATTCGGCCCATCAGGTCTACTCAGTGTCCATTCAATCATGGCTGATCTATCTCTCCATCCTAACCCCGTTCTCCTGCCTTCTCCCCATAACCCCTGACACCCGTACTAATCAACAATCTATCTGTCTCTGCCTTAAAAATATCCACTGACTTGTCCTCCACAACTGTCTGTGTGGACTTGGTGGGCGATGTATCTCTAAAATTATGCTAAGACTAAAGCTGTGCCAGAGGCCTGGGTTTGATCCCGACCACGGGTGCTTATCTGTACGGGGTTTGTACATTCTCCCCGTCACCAGTGTGGGTTTTCTCCAAGATCTTCAGTTTCCCCCTCACACTGAAAAGATGTACAGGTGTGTATGTTAATTGGCTCAGCATCAATGTAAATTGTCCTTAGTGTGTGTAAGGGTGTTAATGTGCTGGTCGGCACGGACACGATGGGCCGAAGGGCCTGTTTCCATTCTGTATCTCTAAAAGGAAACTAAAATGAAAGTTGCATCCTCTAAACTGATGCTAAAACTACAGCTGCTCCAGAGACCGGGTTCGATCCTGACCTTGGGCGCTATCTGTCTGTCTGTCTGTGTGTCTGTGTGTGTGGAGTTTGTACGTTCTTCCTGTGACCGTGGGAGTTTCCGCCGGGTGCTCCGATTCTCACCCGTACTAATCAAGAATCTATCTCTCTCTGCCTTCAAAACATCCACTCACTTGGCCTCCACAGCCTTCTGTGGCAAAGAATTCCACACATTCGCCACTCTCTGACTGAAGAAATCTCTCCTCGACCCCATCATAAAAGAGGCTTGAGATTGATCCTGACCACGGGTGCTGTCTGCGCGGAGTTTGCACGTTCTCCCAGTGACCTGCGTGGGTTTCCTCCGAGATCTTCGGTTTCCTCCCACGCTCCAAAGACGTGCAGGATTGTAGGTTAATCGGGTTCGGTAAAATTGTAAATTGTCCTCAGTGTGTGTAGGATAGTGCCAGCGTACGGAGTGATCGCTAGTCGGTGCGGACTCAGTGGGGCTGAAGGGCCTGTTACCGCGCTGTATCTCTCAACTAAACCAAACTAAATGGCTTCGTAATCCGTGCATTGTGAGCTTGAGTCGAACGCAACGACCCAGGCAAGCACCGAGATCTGTGCTGACTCGAACATGGCTAAGTAGACCTTTGCAGGGCAACGGAATTGGAGAAACAACACCTCATGTCCCGCTTGGGAAGCTTACAACCCAGCGGTATGAATATTGAAGATAGACACAAAATGCTGGAGTAACTCAGCGGGACAGGCAACATCGCTGGAGAGAAGGAATGGGTGACATTTCAGGTCGAAACCCTTCTTCAGACTCATGGCAATGAATATTGATTTCTCTAACCGAGCCCTTGCATCCTCTCGCTCCGCCCGTCCCCCATCCGAGTCGTCGTACTAGTTTCACTGTTGTCCCGCTGAGTTTCACTGTGTGTTTAACTCGTTATCACCTGCCCCACAGCCAACAACGGACCATTGTGGGCTCCGCATTTCATTTCTCATCGTTGTTTTTTGCATATCTTTCATACATTTGTTGTATATACCTTCTAGACCTCTCTCGATTCCCTCTCCCCCTGACACTCAGTCTGAAGACGGGCCTCGACCCATAACGTCACCAATTCCCTTTCTCCAGAGACGCGGGCCGACCCACTGAGTTACTGCCTATCTTCGGAGTAAACCAGCATCTGCAGTTCCTTCAAGAGACGGACGCAACAGAACTTGGGGGCCGGGATCGAGGGAAGAAAATGGATGGGTTGTCTGCAGAGCTCAGGAGAAGCATAGTGAGCAAATCTTAATACCAGCTTGATCAATTGGCCAGGTGGGCGGAGGAATGGTCGATGGAATTTCATACAGAGGAATGTGAGGTGTTGTATTTTGGGATATTGATATACGGCCCCCGGGCCGAATGCGGCCCGTAACCCAAATTCATCCGGCCCGCAGGAGGATTTTTCTTTCCTGCAATTATCCAGCCCGACGAGCGCCGAGCTCTGGCTGTACCACATCCCGCGCAAAGCCGCCAGCACGGCCCCGCACCTTCTATGAACACGTTTAAGACAGAGCTGCAGCTGCTGGAAAAATGGAAGGTAGACAAAACTGCTGGAGAAACTCAGCGGGTGGGACATGCAAGGATTGCACGAGGCTGCCTCACCCGCTGAGTTTCTCCAGCGTTTTTGTCTACTTTCTGTGATTTGATGCCTGCCATCCAGGGCGGGATGGGGATGGGGACGGGATCCGTGTGTACGCGGATAGATGTGGCCCGCCATCCACTCACAGACATGCGCCCGGCCCCTATACAGAACAAGGTTGCCCACCCCTGACATACACAGTGAATGGTTCACCTCTGGGGACTGTTGTAGAGCAGAGGGATCCAGGAGTACAGGTGCAATGGTTCCCCAAAGGTGGAGTCGCAGATAGATAAGGTGGTCAAAAAGGCGGTTGGCACATTGGCCTCCATCAGTCAGAGTATTGAGTCTAGAAGTTGGGAAACATAGAAACATCGAAACGTAGAAAATAGGTGCAGGAGTAGGCCATTCGGCCCTTCGAGCCTGCGAACCCATTCGGCCCTTCGAACCCTTTTGAACCATTCAATATGATCATGGCTGATCATCCAAATCAATATCCCATACCTGCCTTCTCTCCATACCCCCTGATCCCTTTAGCCACAAGGGCCACATCTAACTCCCTCTTAAATCTAGCCAATGAACTGTGTGGCCTCAACTACCTTCTGTGGCAGAGAATTCCACAGATTCACCACTCTCTGTGTCAAAAATGATTTTCTCATCTCGGTCCTAAAAGACTTCCCTCTTATCCTTAAACTGCGTCCCCTAGTTCTGGACTTCCCCAACATCGGGAACAATCTTCCTGCATCTAGCCTGTCCAACCCCTTAAGAATTTTGTACGTTTCTATACGATCCCCCCTCAATCTTCTAAATTCCAGCGAGTACAAGCCGAGTCTATCCAGTCTTTCTTCATATGAAAGTCCTGCCATTGGTCATGTTGCAGTTGTATAAGATGCTGGTGAGACCACATTTAGAATATTGTGTTCAGTTCTGGGCATCCATGTTATAGGAAATATATTGTCAAGCTTGAAAGGATACAGAGAAGATTTACGAGGATGTTGCCAGGACTAGAGGGTGTGAGCTATAGGGAGAGGTTGAGCAGGCTGGGTCTCTATTCCTTGGAGCGCAGGAGGATGAGGGGTGATCTTATAGAGGTGTACAAAATCATGAGAGGAATAGATCAGGTCTATGCCTCTGATCATTTTATACACTTCTCTCGGGTCTCCCCTCAACCTCTCTCGTTCGTGAGAGGACAGTCCAAGTCTATCCCTAGAACTATTAGGGACAGGTAGGATAGATATCGATTGTTTTCTCTGGAAAGTTGGATGTTGAGGGGAGACCTGATGATGAGAGGAATAGATCGGGTAGATGCACAGAGTCTCTTGCCCAGAGTAGGAGCATCGAGGACCAGAGGACATAGGTTCAAGGTGAAGGGGAAAAGATTTAATAGGAATCTGAGGGGTAACTTTTTCACACAGAGGGAGATGGAACGAGCTGCCGGAGGAGGTGGTTGAGGCTGGGACTATCCCAACATTTAAGAAACAGTTAGACAGGTACATGGATAGGACAGGTTTGGTGGGATATGGACCAAGCGCAGGCTGGAGGGACTAGTGTAGCTGGGACATGTTGGCCGGTGTGGGCAAGTTGGGCCGAAGGGCCTGTTTCCACACAGTGTCACTCTATGAGTATAGGAGCAGGGAGGTTCTACTGCTGTTGTACAGGGTCTTGGTGAGACCACTCTGGAGTATTGCGTACAGTTTTGGTCTCCAAATCTGAGGAAGGACATTATTGCCATAGAGGGAGTGCAGAGAAGGTTCACCAGACTGATTCCTGGGATGTCAGGACTTTCACATGAGGAAAGACTGGATAGACTTGGTTTATACTCGCTAGAATTTAGGAGATTGAGGGGGGATCTTATAGAAACTTACAAAATTCTTAAGGGGTTTGACAGGCTAGATGCAGGAAGATTGTTCCCGATGATGGGGAAGTCCAGGACAAGGGGTCACAGCTTAAGGATAGAAGGGAAATCCTTTAGGACCGAGATGAGAAAAACATTTTTCACACAGAAGGTGGTGAATCTCTGGAACTCTCTGCCATAGAAGGTAGTTGAAGCCACAGTTCATTGGCTATATTTAAGAGGGAGTTAGATGTGGCCCTTGTGGCTAAAGGGATCAGGGAGTATGGAGAGAAGGCAGGGATGGGATACTGAGTTGGATGATCAGCCATGATCATATTGAATGACGGTGCAGGCTCGAAGGGCCGAATGGCCTACTCCTGCACCTATGTTCTATGTTTCTATGACCAGCTGTTGAAGTATTATCCTAAAAACGCCCATGACTATCTTGGTTAAACGCCTGTCGGCATGAAGCCCCTGCCAAATATCTTCCCGAAATGTTGCACGGGGAACATGCCGGCTGATCATTGGGGCGGTGTGAGCAGTAAATATAAAAAATCACAACGCTTCAACCTCCAGCTCCTTTGGGAAATGCTGATCAGCAGCTCGCTTTAACTCATGCCTGCAAACTACACCGATCCAGGGCGTTGCTGCCTTACAGTGCTTGCAGCGCCGGAGACCCGGGTTCCATCCCGACTACGGGTGCTGTCCGTACGGAGTTTGCACGTTCTCCCCGTGACCCACGTGGGTTTCCTCCAAGATCTTCGGTTTCCACCCACACTCCAAAGACGTGCAGGTTTGTAGGTTAATTGTCTTGGCGTATGTGTAAATTGTCCCTGGTGGTGTGTAGGGTAGTGTCAATGTGTGGGGATCGCTGGTCGGTGCGGACTCGGTGGGCCGAAGGGCCTGTTACCGCGCTAATCGCCAAAAACAAAACGAGAGGCGCAAAGGTGCTGGAGTAACTGGAAGAGAACCGGTTGAACATGTTTGGGTGACGTTAAGCGTATCATTAAAAAAGGCACAAAGTGCTGGAGTAACTCAGCGGGTCAGGTCGGGTCGGTCCGGCACGGTGGCGCAGCGGGTAGAGTTGCTGCCTCACCCAGTATATCTAGGACAAAGGTCGTAGCCTCCGAATTAAAGGATATTCCTTTAGGAAGAAGATGAGGGGGAATTTCTTTAGTCGGAGGGTGGTGAATCTGTGGAATTCTTTGCCACAGACGGCTGTGGAGGCCAAGTCAGTGGATATGTTTAGGGCAGAGATAAATAGATTCTTGATTAGTACAAGGGTCAAGGGTTACGGGGAGAAGGCAGGAGAATGCGGTTCGGAGGGAAAGATAGATCAGCCATGATTGAATGGCGGAGTAGACTTGATGGGCTGAATGGCCTAATTCTGCATCGCCAGAGAACTGGATTCGATCCTGACTACAGGCGCTGTCTGTACGGAGTTTGTGTGTTCTCCCTGTGACCACGTGGGCTTTCTCCGGGTGCTCCGGTTTCCTCCCACACTCCAAAGACTTACAGGATTGTCGGTTAATTGACTTGCGTGAATTGTAAATTGTCCCCGGGGTGTAGTATCGTGCTGGTATACGGGGTCATCGCTGGTCACCACAGACGCAGAGGGCCTGTTTCCGTCTAAAAGGCTGAAGCATCTCTGGAGAACATGGAGAGGTGATATTTTGGGGTCGGGATCCTTCTTCAGTCTGGTTGGGGTGAGGGTGGAGAAAGGTGGAAGAAAGAGGTGGGGGCTGGATTAAGCCTGACATATGATAGTAGACACAAGGAACTGCAGATGCTGGTTTACAAAACAAGACACAAAGTGCTGGAGTACCTCAGCAGATTAGGCAGCATCTCTGCAGAGCTGGGAAACGTGACGTGTTAGGTCGACGAGTGAATCTGTAGAAGTGTCTTGACCTGAAATGCCCATGAGATGCTGCCTGGCCCACTGAGTTACTCCAGCACTCTGTGTCCTTTCATGTGAAAACCAGCATCTGCAGTTCCTTGAGATGGCACAAGTTCAACGTTATTCCACTATCTTATCCACACCCACACGTCTTTGTGGTGTGGGAGAAAACCGGAGCGCCCGGAGTAAACCCGCGCGGTCACTGGGAGAACGTGCAAACTCCACACAGACAGCAACCGAGGTCAGGATCGAACGCAGGTCTCTGGCGCTGTGAGGCAGAGGCTCTACCCGCTGCTGCCCTTCCAGTTGGCAATTCTGACAGTTTAGGATCAAAATGATCCTTTTAGATACGCAGGGAATGGTGGGATATGGATGAAGTGCAGTCAGAGGAGTCACATAGAAACATAGAAAATAGGTGCAGGAGTAGAGGCTGCACCGCCTCATGGCTGATCATCCAACTCAGTATCCCATCCCTGCCTTCTCTCCAAATCCCCTGATCCCTTAAGCCACAAGGGCCACATCTAACTCCCTCTTAAATATAGCCAATGAACTGTGGCCTCAACTACCTTCTGTGGCAGAGAATTCCACAGATTCACCACTCTCTGTGTGAAAAATGGTTTTCTCATCTCAGTTCTAAAAGATTTCCCCCTTATCCTTAAACTGTGTGGCCCCTTGTCCTGGACTTCCCCAACATTGGGAACAATCTTCCTGCATCTAGCCTGTCAACCCCTTAAGAATTTTGTAAGTTTCTATAAGATCCCCCCTCAATCTTCTAAATTCTAGCGAATACAAGCCGAGTCTATCCAGTCTTTCTTCATATGAAAATCCTGCCATCCCAGGACAGAGGCATAGCGTGTGGAAGACAGGAGATGTGGGGGCAAGCTTCTCACACAGAGGGTGCTGGGTGCCAGGGGTGGTGTTGGAGGCAGATACCATTGTGGCGTATATGAGTCTGTAGATTCTTCTTCTCTTCGTTACAAATGTTGACATCGCTGACATCATCTGTCCTGTCAAGGACGCAAGCTTCCGGCGACAATCAGTGGGAGCCGTCACTTGTTGCAATAGATGGTGGTGGTGGCAGCATTAGCTCAGGATACTTCCAGTTCCCAGCCCCGCGACATGGACGCTTCTGCTACGGGGCCAGAGGCTGTAGAGAGACACATGGACGTGCAAAAATAGAGGGATATGGCCCACGTGCAGGCAGGAGATTAGCTTAACGGCAGCATATTCAGCGTGGAAGGGGGGACACAGTGGCGTAGTGGTAGAGGTACTGCCTCACAGCGCCAGGGTTCCACATTCGATCCTCACTACGGGTGCCTGGCTGTACAGAGTTTGTACGTTATCAACAGACAATAGGCGCAGGATTAGGCCATTCGGCCCTTCGAGCCAGCAGCGCCATTCAATGTGATCATCCCCAATCACTACCCCGTTCCTGCCTTCTCCCCATATCCCCTGACTCCACTAAGAGCCCTATCTAGCTCTCTCTTGAAAGTATCCAGAGAACCGGCCTCCACCGCCCTCTGAGGCAGAGAATCCCACAGACGCACCACTCTCTGTGAGAAAAAGTGTTTTCCTCGTCTCCGTTCTAATGGCCGACCCCTTATTCTTAAACTGTGTGTGTGTGTGGCCCCTGGTTCTGGACTCCCCCAACATCGGGAACATGATTCCTGCCTCTAGCGTGTCCAAACCCTTAACAATGTTTCAATAAGATTCCCTGTCATCCTTCTAAACTCCAGAAGGATCTCCCTGTGACCTGCGTGGGTTTTCTCCGAGATCTTCGGTTTCCTCCCACACTCCAAAGACGTGCAGGTTTGTAAGTTAATTGGCTTGGTACAAATGTAAAATTATCCCCAGCGTGTGTAGGGTCGTGTTAATGTGCAGGGATCTCTGGTCGCAGAGTCATAGAGTGATACAGTGTGGAAACAGGCCCTTCGGCCCAACTTGCCCACACCGGCCAACGTGTCCCAGCTGCACTAGTCCCACCTGCCTGCGTTTAGCCCATATCCCCCCAAACCTGTCCTATCCATGTACCCGTCTAACTGTTTCTTAAATGTCGGGATAGTCCCAGCCTCAACTACCTCCTCTGGCAACTCGTTCCATACACCCACCACCCTCTGTGTGAAAAAGTTACCCCGTCAGAATCTTTTCCCCTTCACCTTGAACCTATGTCCTCTGGTCCTCGATTCCCCTACTCTGGGCAAGAGACTCTGTGCATCTACCCGATCTATTTCTCGAATGATTTTGTACACCTCTGTAGGATTGGCGCATAAAATTGGTGGGCGCAGACTCGGTGGGCTGAGGGGCCTGTGTATCCAAACTAAACAACGTGGGCCGAAGGGCCTGTTCTAAGTTCTCCGTTCTGCGATGGAGAGAGAGAGAGTTTCTGGCCTTTCCCCGACATAATGACTTGTGCAGACGTGGAGGTTTTCAAATTCATTGCGCAGGAGAGACAGCTTTATCCGCATCAGTCAGCAGCAGTTATCTCCGTCTGTTGGTGTCTGTTGACAGCACAACATACCTCTGCAGGGTAAACAATCAGCATTTGTGAGGAGTTAATTTGTTCAGCGCCGCTATGCTGACAGCCGCTCGCTTCGGAAGCAACCTGGAGAGAAAGACACACCAATGCTGACAATAAGTCATACCTAGTGCAAAAATAAATATCAGCGGCAATTTGTTCAGACCAGTTTATTTCCCTAACAATGTCAAGACATATTTTTTTCTCCGCCGCGTTGGAGGAGCTTTCTAAACGCCACGGAGCGTAAGCTTACCTGACACACACAAAATGGCGGTGGTAGGTGGACACAAAAGGTGGACACAAAATGGCGGTGGTAGGTGGACACAAAATGGCGGAGCAACTGGGCAGGGCAGCGGTGGAGTTGCTGCCTTACGGTGCTTGCAGCGCCAGAGTCCCGGGTCGCCCGCGCTGTAAGGCAGCAACTCTACCACCACACCGCCCTGCTTCCGCTTGTAGACTCCGGAGATACAGCGCGGAGACAGGCCCTTCGGCCCACCGCGTCCGCCCCTATCATCGAAGGCCGCGTACGCAACCACTATCCTACACGCTGGGGACCATTCGCAATTTTACCAAGTCAATGAAGCCACAAACCTGTACGCCTTTGGAGTGTGGGAGGAAACCGGAGCACCCGGAGAAAACCCATTTGGTCACAGGGAGAATGTAGACACTCTTAACAGACAGCACCCGTGGTCAGGATGGAACCCGTGTCTCTGGCGTTGTGAGGCAGCAACTCTACCGCTGCCCCACCGTGCCGACCCATGTAGAAACGTGGAGCAAATATCATCATCAATAGCCCACGCCGACTAACATGCCCCATCTCCACTAGTCCCACCTGCCTGCGTTTGGCCCGTATCCCTCCAAACCCGCCCTATTCGTGAATCAAAGATAGACACAAAATGTTGGAATAACTCAGCGGGACAGGCAGCATCTCTGGAGAGAAGGAATGGATGACGTTTCGGGTCGAGACCCTTCTTCACACTCCTCCAACGAATGAGTCTGAAAGAGTCTCGACCCGAAACATCACCCATTCCTTCTCTCCAGAGATGCTGCCTGTCCCGCTGAGTTACTCCAGCAGTTTGTGTCGATCTTTGGTGTAAGCCAGCATCTGCAGTTACTTCCTGCACATATTGAGTGCAGAAGTTGGGAGGCCATGTTGCAGTTGTATAAGACGTTGGTGAGGCCAAATTCAGAGTATTGTGTTCAGTTCTGGTCACCATGTTCCTGGAAAGATGTTGTCAAGCTGGAAAGGGTGCAGAGAAGATTTATGAGGATGTTGCCAGGACTCGAGGACCTGAGCTACAGGGAGAGGTTGAGGAAGGCTAGGACTTTATTCCTTGGAACGCAGGAGGATGAGGGGTTTGCAGGTTCGGTTTGGCCTGGTATAAATGTAAAATGGCCCCCAGTGGGAGTAGGATAGTGTTAATAGAAACGTAGAAACATAGAAAATAGGTGCAGGAGTAGGCCATTCGGCCCTTCGAGCCTGCACCGCCATTCAGTATGATCATGGCTGATCATCCAACTCAGTATCCTGTACCTGCCTTCTCTCCATACCCCCTGATCCCTTTAGCCACAAGGGCCACATCTAACCCTCTTAAATATATGAACTGGCCTCAACTACCTTCTGTGGCAGTGTGCGGGGATCACTAGTCAGTGGTCATCGCTGGTGAGTTAGATAGAGCTCTAGGGGCTAGTGGAATCAAGGGATATGGGGAGAAGGCAGGCACGGGTTATTGATTGGGGACGATCAGCCATGATCACAACAAATGGCGGTGCTGGCTCGAAAGGCCGAACGGCCCCCTCCTGAACCAATTTTCTATGTTTCCTTGTAAACTAAAGGCACTTTGAAAAGTCCTTGTACTTCCACCCTTGCACCAGTTTCAAACAAACAGTATTCTCTTTGATATTACCCATCCTCTGGCCTTTTACTCAGTGCCCAAGGGAGATTTGCAAGCAAACGATTCCTATGGTAAATCTGCTGGAGGACAGAATGGGTGTCATAGAACAGTACAAGATAGGAACAGGCACTTCTACACTGACCGACGATCACCCGTTTACCCTAGTTATAGGTCATCCGACTTTCTCATCCACTCCCTTAAAACTAGTCACAAAGTACAGGGGCAACACACCTATGCAGTTATATAACAGGCCGCATTTAGAGTATTGTGTTCAGTCCTGGGCACCGTGTTATAGGAAAGATGTTGTCAAGCTGGAAAGTGGGCGGAGAAGATTTACGAGGATGTTACCAGGACTCGAGGTTCTGAGCTACAGGGAGAGATTGAGTAGGCTGGGACGCAGGAGGATGAGGGGTGATCTTATAGAGGTGTATAAAATCATGGGAGGAATAGATCGGGTAGACGCACAGAATCTCTTGCCCAGAGTAGGGGAATCGAGGACCAGAGGACTTAGGTTTAAGGTGAAGGGGGAAAAATTTAATAGGAACCCGAGGGGTAACTTTTTCACACAAAGGGTGGTGGGTATGTGGGATGATCTGCCGGAGGAGGTAGTTGAGGCTGGGACTATCCCAACGTTAAAGAAACAATTTGACAGGTACATGGATAGGACAGGTTTGGAAAGATATGGGCCAAACGCGGGCAGGTGGGACTAGTGTAGATGGGGCATGTTGGTCGTTGTGGGGATAGGTATCACTCACCATTCACAAAAAACCTTCTAAACACCTCTAACTCCACTATAATTTTAATAAACCTCTATCAAGTTTAAAGATGCATTGTGAAAACAGGCCCTTCGGCCCACCGAGCCCGTGCCGACTAGCGATCCTCACACATTGACACTATCCTACACACGCTAGGGACAATTTACATAGAAACAAAGAAATTAGGTGCAGGAGTAGGCCATTCGGCCCTTCGAGCCTGCACCACCATTCAATATGATCATGGCTGATCATCCAACTCAGTATCCCGTACCTGCCTTCTCTCGATACCCTCTGATCCCCTTAGCCACAAGGGCCACATCTAACTCCCTCTTAAATATAGCCAATATTACATTTATACAAATGCAAATCACCTGTACGTCTTTGGAGTGTGGGAGGAAACCGAAGATCTCGGAGAAAACCTACGCAGGTCACGGGGAGAACGTGCAAACTCCGTACAGACAGCACCCGTAGTCGAGATCGGCAATGTTTAAGAAATAATTTGACAGGTACCTGGACAGGACAGGTTTGGAGGCCAAACACAGGCAGGCAGGCAGGTGGGACTAGCATAGATGGGACCTGTTGGCCAGTGTGAGCAAGTTGGGCCGAAGGGCCTGTTTCCACGTTGTATTACTCAATTCCCCCCCCGTCCCACTTACTCGAAGAGCTGCCTTTATATTTAAACTTGATAATTGACGAATCTTAAAATTCCTTTTTTTTTGTAAATCCTTTCAAGTCTCTGGAGTTTCCCTGACACCATATCTGCATCTATAAAATAATGACCTGCATGCTAAATAACCAGTGCACAATCTTTGCAGAATGCTAAGAATTTTTTACATGTCTAAGTATAGGCTCCCTGAATTTAATAGCTCTCTTTCCACCAGTGTTTCTCAACCTGTTTAGTTTAGTTTAGAGATACAGCGCGGGAACAGGCCCTTCGGCCCTTTGAGTCCACGCCGTCCAGCGATCCCTGCACACTAACACTACTCCACACACACACACACACACTAGGGATAATTTACAATGACACCAAGCCAATTAACCTGCAAACCTGCACATCTTTGGAGTGTGGGAGGAAACCGGAGATCCTGGAGAAAACCCACGCAGGTCACGGGGAGAACGTGCAAACTCCGTACAGGCAGACAGCACCCGTAGTCAGGATTGAACCGGGGTCTCTGGCGCTGTGAGGCAGCAGCTCTACTGCTGCGCCACCGTGCCACAATGCTTCCAAATTATTCCCTTTTTATTTTCAATTTCCAGCATTCACAACGTTTCGATTTTGATGGCTCCACTTTTGACTAGAAGGGTTTCGGCTCCATAGATGCTCGGCTCCCGCTGAGTTTCTCCAGCATTTTTGTCTACCTTCGATATTCCAGCATCTGCAGTTCCTTCTTTAACAGTGAATTCTTGTCCAATGCGCTTATCACTCTCAGTGGTGTGAAAAAGTTGTCCCTCAGATTCCTATGAAATCTTTCCCTGCTCACCTCGAACCTATCCCCTCTAGTTCTTGATTCCCCTACCCCATAAATGGGCTCTGTGCATTCACTCTAACTAGTGGGCGGCACGATGGCGCAGCGGTAGAGTTGCCGCCTTACAGTGTTTGCAGCGCCGGAGACCCAGGTTCGATCCCGACCACGGGTGCTGTCTGTACGGAGTTTGCACGTTCTCCCCGTGACCTGCGTGGGTTTTCTCCGAGATCTGCGGTTTCCTCCCACACTCCAAAGACATGCAGGTTTGCCGGTTAATTGGCTTGGTGTGTGTGTGTAAATTGTCCCTCGTGTGTGTGGATAGTGTTAATGTGCGGGGATCGCTGGTCAGCACGGACATAGTGGGCCGAAGGGCCTGTTTCCACACTGTATCTCTAAACTTAACTATACTATAGTAAAGTCATCGGGGAAAAAGGCCTTTCGGCCTAACTCGTCCATGCTAACCAAGATGCCCCATCTAAGCTAGTCCTATTTGTCCTCATTTGGCCCTTAACCTTTTAAAGCTTTCGTATCCATGGACTTACCTGAGTGTGTCTATTCCCCTCATGATTTTATACTCCTCTATAAGATCTCCCTCTCAACCACCTGCATTCCAAGGAATAAAGGAATAAAGTCCTACCCTGCCCAAACTCTCCCTGTGGCTCAGGCCCACAAGCCCTGCCAACATCCTCGTAAATCTTCTCTGCATCCTTTCCAGCTTCTCTTGTCCAGTTTTTCCTTAATGTGCAGGAAGGAACTGCAGATGCTGGTTTAGTTGGAAGATAGTGCCGGAGTAACTCAGCGGGACAGGCAGCATCTCTGGAGAGAAGGAATGGGTGACGTTTCGGGGTCTGACGAGGGCTCTCTCCGATAGCTCAGGCCCACAAGTCCTGCCAACATCCTCGTAAATCTTCCCCACGCGCTTTCCAACATTCAATGTCTCTCTAAACCTGTCAGGTTTTTCCTCGACCCTGCTCTCAGGTATTGCGTTCCCTGGCTGTGGAGTTATTTTTAATTATAGAGCGGCTTTAATGCAAAGAAGTGCTCGTTTGTAAATCCTACACTTCACCATCGAACCATCGAACAACAGAGTGAATTTGGTTTCCTAATCCTCTTGCAAAAACAAGCTGTTCGCTGATTAATTATAAACGGAACTGGGAGGAATGTTTTAATCCTTTTGCGGACTGGGATTTGTGAATGGTCTGACTGGTTCTTTGGGGGGGAAATACAAGATTGATGGCTGGCGGGTGAGAAGGACCCCTCTCGGGAACA
This sequence comes from Leucoraja erinaceus, assembly GCF_028641065.1. Classification (NCBI taxonomy): domain Eukaryota; kingdom Metazoa; phylum Chordata; class Chondrichthyes; order Rajiformes; family Rajidae; genus Leucoraja; species Leucoraja erinaceus. The sequence continues at coordinate 389,176 of NW_026576553.1, forward strand.
GATTTAGATTCCATACTCCCTGCCCGACTGAAAATAACGTTCATCTTTATCAAAGATAGTTCTCCATGGGAGGCTGCGGCCTGGCGGTTACATGCAGGAAAACGGGAAAAACGTGAAAGTACTGGAGTACTTGGGGTAGAGTTGCTGCCTCACAGCGCCAGAGACCCGGGTTCCATCCTGACCGGCGGGCGCTGTCTGTACGGAGTTTGCACGTTCTCCCCGTGACCTGCGTGGGTTTTCTCCGGGTGCTCCGGGCTCCTCCCACACTCCAAAGACGTGCAGGTTCGTAGGTTAATTGGCTTTGGTAAAAACTGTAAATTGTCCCAAGTAGATTAGTGTGTTAGTGCATGGGGCGATCGCTGGGCGGCGTGGACTCGGTGGGCCGAAGGGCCTGTTTCCGCGCTGTATCTCTCTAAAACCCACGCAGGTCAGCGGGACAACGGACAAACTCCCCGCAGACAGCACTCGTGGTCAGGATCGATCCCGGCTCTCTGGTGCAATGAATGAAAGATATGCAAAAAAGTCATGATGATAAAGGAATCAGGCCATTGTTGGCTGTTTGTTGGGTGCGAACGAGAAGCTGGTGCGACTTGTGTGGGGGAGGGATGGAGGGATGGAGAGAGAGGGAATGCCAAGGCTACCTGAAGTGAGAGAAATCAATATTGATACTGAAGGTAGACACAAAATGCTAGAGGAACTGACAATGCCATTGACGTTGGTCAGATTCTGGGCTCTGTTGTCAAGGGACAAATGGCAATCAAACAACAATAAACTGAGGTGGAAAGGGTGACGGGACATTTGCTTATCTGTACTGGGGAGGGATTGGGGGCTGTGTTTACTCTGGCAGTGAAGAAAGTGAATGGCATGTTGGCATTCATAGCAAGAGGATTTGAGTATAGGAGCAGGGAGGTACTCACTAGAATTTAGAAGATCTTATAGAAACTTACAAAATTCTTATGGGGTTGGACAGGCTAGATGCAGGAAGATTGTTCCAGATGTTGGGGAAGTCCCGAACAAGGGGTCACAGTTTAAGGATAAGGGGGAAATCTTTTAGGACTGAGATGAGAAAAACTTTTTTCACACAGAGAGTGGTGAATCTGTGGAATTCTCTGCCACAGAAGGTAGTTGAAGCCACAGTTCATTGGCTATATTTAAGAGGGAGTTAGATGTGGCCCTTGTGGCTAAAGGGATCAGGGGGTATGGAGAGAAGGCAGGTACAGGATATTGAGTTGGATGATCAGCCATGATCATATTGAATGGCGGTGCAGGCTCGAAGGGCCGAATGGCCTACTCCTGCACCTATTTTCTAAGTTTCTATGTTTCAATGTCTGATGTCAAACACAGTCTAGAATTGCTGTCAGACTATTCGGAAGAAGGAAAAATGCTCAAGTGACTGCTACAATAAACACTGCATCCGAGGAAGATTAGTGGATGAGCAGATATCAGGAAGATAGGCACAAAAAAGCTGGAGAATTACTGAATTTGAGCAACCGGGAGATCAGGGAGGTTCATTCCGCTTCCAATTCCCACACTGACCTTTCTGTCCTGGGCCTCCTCCATTGTCAGAGTGAGGCCACACGCAAATTGGAGGAACAGCTCCTCGTATTTCGTTTGGGCATCTTACAGCCCAGCGGTATGAATTAGATTTCTCTCACTTCAGGTAGCCCCGGCACTCCCTTTCTCTCCATCCCTCCCTCACCCAAGTTGCACCAGCTTCTCGTTCTCACCCAACAAACAGCCAACAACAGCCTGTTTCCTGTATCATCGTTACTTTTTTGCATATCTTTCATTCCTTGTTCCTTATCTCTCCACATCACCATCTATATCTTTCGTTTCCCTCGTCCCTAACCAGTCTGAAGAAGGGTCTCGACCCGTAACGTCACCCATTCCTCTCTCCACAGATGTTGCCTGTTTCGGGTCGAGACCCTTCATTCAGACTGGCGTCAGGGGGAGAGGGAAACAAGAGATATAGACGGTGATGAACCCCTCTGTGATTCCTCCAGCTCTCCGACACCCCCACTGTGATTCTGTCTAAAGAAGGGTCCCCACCCAAAACGTCAGCTATTAACATTCTCCGGAGTTGCTGCCTGACCCGCTGTTTTGGGCCGGGACCCTTCCGATTAACAAGGTTCATTCCCGGGATGGTGTAGGAGTCCAAAAAGGTCATAAAGTCATAAGTGATAGGAGCAGAATTAGGCCATTCAACCCATTAAGTCTACTCCGCCATTCAATCATGGCTGATCTATCTCTCCCTCCTAACCCCATTCTCCTGCCTTATCCCCATAACCCCATACTAATCATGAATCTATCTCCGCCTTAAAAATATCCATTGATGGCCGTCTGTGGCAAAGAATTCCTTAGATTCACCACCATCTGACTAAAAGAAATTCCTCCTCATCTCCTTCCCAAAGGAACGTCCTTTAATTCTGAGGCTGTGACCTCTGGTCCTAGACTCTTCCCACTAGTGGAAACATCCTCTCCACATCCACTCTATCCAGGCCTTTGTACCACTCGGTACGTTTCAATGAGGTCTCCCCCTCATTCTCCTGAACTCCAGTGAGTACAGGCCCAGTGTCGACAAACGCTCATCCTATGCTAACCCACTCATTCCTGGGATCGTTCTTGTAAACCTCCTCCGGACCCTCTCCAGAGCCGGTACATCCTTCCTCAGATATGGGGCCCAAAACTACTCACTATATTCTAAATGCGGCCTGACCAGCGCCTTGTAGAGCCTCAGCATTACACACACCCCTGTTGTTGTATACAAGCCCTCTTGAAATAAATGCAAAGTTACTCTGCAGTTTGAATCAGTCGTAAATCAGGCAATTGCAATGTTCGCATTCATTTCGAGAGAACTAAATGATAAAAGCAGGGTTGTAATTACTGAGGCTTTTTAAGGCACTGGTCAAACTGCATTTGAAGTTACGGGCAGAAGGCAGGAGAATGGGGTTGAGAGGGAAAGATAGATCAGCCATGATCAAATGGCAGAGTGGACTCAATGGCCTGATCACAAAATGCTGGAGTAACTCAGCAGGTCAATAGGCAATAGACAATAGACGATAGGTGCAGGAGGAGGCCATTTGGCCCTTCGAGCCAGCACCGCCATTCAATGTGATCATGGCTGATCATCCCCAATCGGTACCCCGTTCCTGCCTTCTCCCCATATCCCCTGACTCCGCTATCTTTAAGAGCCCTATCTAGCTCTTTATTGAAAGCATCCAGAGAACTGGCCTCCACCGCCCTCTGAGGCAGAGAATTCCTCACTCACCACTCTCCTCGTCTCCGTTCTAAACGGCTTACTCCTTATTCTTAAACTGTGTGTGGCCCCTGGTACTGGACTCCCCCAACATCGGGAACGTGTTTCCTGCCTCTAGCGTGTCCCAACCCTTAACAATCTTATATGTTTCAATGAGATGCCCTCTCATCCTTCTAAACTCCAGATTGTACAAGCCCAGCTGCTCCATTCTCCCAGCATATGAAGAAGGGTTTTGACCCGAAATGTCACCTATTCCTTTTCTCCAGGGATGCTGCCTGACCCGTTGAGATACTCCAGCACTCTGTATCCATCTTTAATCCTCTCTGAAGATGGGTTCCCGCACTCAAACATTAACGTTTCATTTCCCTCTCCATACATGCAGAGAAATATTCTCTTTAACAATTGTTCCAACCTTGTTATTCTCCGCTCTGCACTCTTTGAGTATTGCGTTCAGTTCTGGGCACCGTGTTATAGGAAAGATGTTGTCAAGCTGGAAAGGGGTACAGAGTAGATTTACGGGGATGTTGCCAGGATTCGAGGGTGTGAGCTACAGGGAGAGGTTGAGCAGGCTTGGAGCGCTCTATTCCGTGGAGCACAGGAGGATGAGGGGAGAGGTGTACAAAATCATGAGAGGAATAGATCAGGTAGATGCACAGAGTGTCTTGCCCAGAGTTGGGGAATCGATGACCAGAGGACATAGGTTCAAGGTGAAGGGGAAAAGATTTAATAGGAATCTGAGGGGTAACATTTCCACACAAAGGGTGGTGGGTGTATGGAACGAGCTGCCACAGGAGGTAGTTGAGGCTGGGACTATCCCAACGTTTAAGAAACAGTTAGACAGGTACATGGATAGGACAGGTTTGGAGGGATATGGGCCAAATGTGGGCAGGTGGGACTAGTGTAGCTGGGACACGTTGGCCAGTGTGGGCAAGTCGGGCCGAAGGGCCTGTATCCACACTGTTACACTCTATGACTCTATAACGAGAGAGATATTATACATTTTGGTGAGAGGGGGAGTTAAATTGTGCTCAACCCAGCAGGTGTGGCCTCATTAAATAATCATTAAATAATCACAGTTAGACTTGCACTCAGGGCACCTCTATAACAAAGCCAGACATATCATTTGTCATATTTGCCTTTTGCAGTACCTAGAGCAGTGTGTTTGGATAATCGCTTGCAGTTCTGGTCACCCTTGAAACAGAAAAGATGCGGAACCTTTGGAAAGGGTGAGGTGAAGGTTGGGGAAAACCTTTGAGGGGTCCCGAGCGGAAACGTCACCCATCATGTCTGTCCCAGAGATAGGCACAAGAAACTCAGCACGACAGGCAGCGTCTCTGGAGAGAAGGAACGGGTAGCATTTCTGGACTGCACCAGACTCCAGCCTGAAGAAGGGCCCCGACCCGAGATGTCACCCGTCCTTTTTCTCCAGAGATGCTGCCTGACCCGCTGAGTTACTCCAGCACTCTGTGTCTCTCCTTGTAGCTGGTGCCTTCGAATCCAGCATCATTTTGGCAAGAAGGGAGAGGGACAAACTTGGTTCGTTTTCTCTGGAGCATCAATGGTTGAGGGGAGACCTGATCGAAGTACATAAAACGACGAGAAACAGAGACAGGGTGATCAGAGTCAGAACTGATGCTTCTACCCATGAGTGTAGACAAACATGCTAGAGGAACTCAGCGGGTGAGGCAGCATCTATGGAGAGAAGGAATAGGCGACGTTTCGGGTCGAGAACTTTCTTCAGATGGGCTTCTGCCTTCTCGACCCAAAACCATATAACCATATAACAATTACAGCACGGAAACAGGCCATCTTGGCCCTACAAGTCCGTGCCAAACAACTTTTTTTCCCTTAGTCCCACCTGCCTGCACTCATACCATAACCCTCCATTCCCTTCTCATCCATATGCCTATCCAATTTATTTTTAAATGATACAAATGAACCTGCCTCCACCACTTCCACTGGAAGCTCATTCCACACCGCTACCACTCTCTGAGTAAAGAAGTTCCCCCTCATATTACCCCTAAACTTCTGTCCCTTAATTCTGAAGTCATGTCCTCTTGTTTGAATCTTCCCTATTCTCAAAGGGAAAAGCTTGTCCACATCAACTCTGTCTATCCCTCTCATCATTTTAAAGACCTCTATCAAGTCCCCCCTTAGCCTTCTGTGCTCCAGAGAATAAAGACCTAACTTATTCAACCTATCTCTGTAACTTAGTTGTTGAAACCCAGGCAACATTCACCTATTCATTCTCTCCATAGACATAGACATCGACATAGAAAATATGTAGCCAGCACCGCCATTCAATGTGATCATGGCTGATCATCCACAATCTGTACCCTGTTCCTGCCTTCTTCCCATATCCCCTGACTCCGCTATCTTTAAGAGCCCTATCTAGCTCTCTCTTGAAAGCATCCAGAGAACCCGCCTCCACTGCCCGCTGAGGCAGAGAATTCCACAGACTCACCACTCTCTGTGAGAAAAAGTGTTTCCTCGTCTCCATTCTAAATGGCTTACTCCTTATTCTTAAACTGTGGCCCCTGGTTCTGGACTCCCCCAACATCAGGAACATGTTTCCTGCCTCTAGTGTGTCCAAACCCTTAACAATCTTATATGGTTATAGAGTCTTATATAGAGTCAGGGGAAAGGGAAAGGAGAGATATGAACGGTGATAGAGAGAGAACGGTGATAGATGCTGCCTCACCCGCTCAGTTCCTCCAACATTTTTGTCTACCTTCGATTTTTCCAGCATCTGCAGTTCTTTCTTAAAGCTTCTATCGATGAGGAGGCTTTTCCATGAGTGTATGGACATTGAGAGACTGGAGGGTTATGGATCAGGTGGCATGGTGGCGCAGCGGGTAGAGCTGCTGCCTCACAGTGCCGGAGTCCCGGGTTCGATCCCGACTACGGGTGCTGTCCGTACGGAGTTTGCACGTTCTCCCCGTGGGTTTTCTCCGGGTGCTCCGGTTTCCTCCCACACTCCAAAGACGCGCAGGTTTGTAGGGCCGATCGCTGGTCGCCGCAGACACGGTGGGCCGAAGGGCCTGTTTCCACGCTGCATGTCTGAAGTTGCCGAACCAGCAGGTCGAGGAACAGCTTCTTTCCGGCGGCTGTCACTCTACTAAACAACGTACCTCGGTGACTGCCAATCACCCCCCCCACCCCGGACACTTATTATTATTATTTTTTTTTAATTCAAATCGTTTGCTATGTCGCTCTTCAAGGGAGATGCTAAATGCATTTCGTTGTCTCTGTACTGTACACTGACAATGACAATTAAAATTGAATCTGAATCTGAAGTCCAATGACAGGGAGAGACACAAATAACGAAGGAATGTGTTGAAAGCCTACTTGAAGGTGGAAACATGATTCACAATGTGCAACAAAGGAATGAACTGATCTAAAGAGCAAGATTATAAAATGGTGTAAAATATAACAGAGACATCGACAAAAGATCGGCAACACAGTCAGAACGGCAATAATGCAGTAGCATTCTGTAGCACCATTTCCCATTTTACCCAGTTGTATGGTTGCTACTGAAGCAAGGCTTACAGTTCCAATACCCACTGAGATACCACTGCTTATTCCTGTCTAAATTATTCAGCAGCCTGTGCGTTACCAGCCTGGATTGACAATCTCTGCCTTGCGACATATAGATTTTTAAATTGAATTTCCTCTGTTGACACAAAGTGCTGGAGTAACTCAACGGGTCGGGCAACATCTCTGGAGAACGTTTCGGACCGGGACCCTCCTTCAGACCCCGTCCCGAAATGCCACCCATCCAGGTCCTCCGGAGACGTGCAGGAAGGAACTGCAGATGCTGGTTTACACTGAAGATAGACACAAAAAGTCGGAGTAACTCAGCGGGGCGGGCAGCATCTCTGGAGAGAAGGAACAGGTGATGTTTCGGGCTGCGATGCTGCCTGACCCGCTGATTTACTCCAGCATTTTGTGTCTGTCTTTCATAGGTTCTAGGAGTAGAATTAGGCCATTCGGCCCATCGAGTCCACCATGCCATTCAATCATGGCTGATCTCTGCCTCCTAATCCCATTTTCCTGCCTTCTCCCCATAACTCTGACCCCCGTACTAATCAAGAATCTCTGCCTTAAAAATACGCACTGACTTGCCCTCCACAGTCCTCTGTGGCAATGAGTTCCACAGATTCACCCTCGGTCTAAAGAAGTTCCTCCTCATCTTTTTACAAGAGCATCCTTTAACTCTGAGCTTATGACCGCGGGTGCTGGACTCTCCCACCAGTGGAAATATCCTCTCCACATCCAAGTAACTCAGCGGGACAGGAAACATCTCTGGAGGCCATGTACAGGTGATGTTTCAGGTCAATAGACAATAGGTGCAGGGGTAGGCCATTCGGCCCTTCGAGCCAGCACCGCCATTCAATGTGATCATGGCTGATCATCCCCAATCAGTACCCTGTTCCTGCCTTCTCCCCATATCCCCTGACTCCGCCATCTTTAAGAGCCCTATCTAGCTCTCTCTTGGAAGTATCCAGAGAACCGGCCTCCACCGCCCTCTGAGGCAGAGAATTCCACAGACTCACCACTCTCTGTGAGAAAAAGTGTTTCCTCGTCTCTGTTCTAAATGGCTTGCCCCTTATTCTTAAACTGTGGCCCCTGGTTCTGGACTCCCCCAACATCGGGAACATGTTTCCTGCCTCTAGCGTGTCCAAACCCTTAACAATCTTATATGTTTCAATGAGTCTGAGAGTCAGGGGAAAGGGAAACGAGAGATCTATGAACGGTGATAGAGAGAGATGTAGAACACATGAATGAAAGATGTACAAAAAAGTAAAGAGGATCAAGGAAAGGAAGAGCCCACAATGGTCCATTGTTGGCTGTGGGGAAGGTGATAACGATGATTGTAGTTGAAGGGGAGGGGGGAGGAAAGCTGGGCAAGTGGAGGGGCAGGACAAAGACCCCCCACACTGTCTCCTGTATCAACCTATTAATGTCTGAAGAGGGGTCCCGACCCGAAACGTCACCCATCCTTTTTCTCCAGAGATGCTGCCTGACCAGCCGAGTTACTCCAGCACTTTGTGTCTATGTCCTGTATACGCCAGCATCTGCAGTTCCTTCCTACACACTCAACCTGGAACCAGCCAGTCTTTGTCCTCATCGAAATAGTGAAAGGCCTGGATAGAGTGGATGTGGAGAGGATGTTTCCACAGGTGGGAGAGTCTAGGACCAGAGGGCACAGCCTCAGGGAAAAAAGGACGTTCCTTTAGAAAGGAGACAAGAAGGAATTTCTTCAGTCAGAGGGTGGTGAATCTGTTGAATTCATTGCCACAGACGGCTGTGGAGGCCAATGGATATTTTTAAGGTGGAGGTTGATGGTTTCTTGATTAGTACGGGTGTCAGGGGTTACGGGGAGAAGGCAGGAGATTGGGTTTGAGAGGGAGAGATAGATTAGCCGTGATTGAATGGCGGAGTAGACTCGATGGGCTGAATGGCCTAATTCTTCTCCTAGAACTTATGAAGGCATCATGCAGCCTCATGAAACTTTGGTCAGGCAACATTTAGAGTATTGTGTTCAGTTCTGGGCACCGTGTTATAAGAAAGATATTGCCAAACTTGAAAGGGTTCAGAGAAGATTTATGAGGATGTTGCCAGGACTAGAGGGTGTGAGCTACAGGCAGAGGTTGAGCAGGCTGGGACTCTATTCCTTAGAGCGCAGGAGGATGAGGGGAGATCTTATAGAGGTGTATAAAATCATGAGAGGAATAGATCGGGTAGACGCACAGAGTCTCTTGCTCAAGAACCAGAGGACATGGGTTCAAGGTGAAGGGGAAAAGATTTAATAGGAATCTGAGGGGTAACTTTTCCACACAAAGGGTGGTGGGTGTATGGAACGAGCTGCCAGAGGAGGTAGTTTAAGGAACAGTTAGACAGGTACATGGATAGGACAGGTTTGGAGGGATATGGACCAAGCGCAGGCAGGTTGGATTAGTGTAGCTGGGACATGTTGGGCGGTGTGGGCAAGTTGGGCTGAAGGGCCTGTTTCCACACTATCACTCTATGACTCTTGGACTCAGAGTCACGGCAGAATGCCCTCTGGGTTAGGAGGGTATTAGCTACAAGGAGAGGGTGGACAAACTGATCGTTTGCTCTCAAACTTCGGGTATTGAGGGGAGATGTGTATTAAATAATAAGAAGCATAGATGCGGTAGACAATCAGAACTTTATTCACCAGGGTGGAGATGTTGAAGACTAGAGGGCATAGATTAAAGGGACAAAATTTAATGTTTAGTTTAGAGATACAGCGTGGCAGAAATGAGACTCCGACTAATAGATAAATATGACCAATTCTTAAGGAGTTGGTCCCCTTTCATCGACTTTTTGGAATCATGTGATGCAGCAGTACCGTAAAGATTACTGATTTCAGGTCAGGTCGTGGATAGATTTACATCTCCGAACAAAGATTTGAAAAATTCTTTTTTAAGGGTCTTTCTCTCCTATTTCTACTTTCTATTTTATCTTTACTTATATACACACTTCACGTTTTTCTATTTTCTACTATCTATTTTTCCTCGCATCTCACTATTTTATTGTTTTCTTACTTTTTAAAACTAGATGCCAAGAATGTAATTGACATAGTTGGCACACCTGTACGTCCCACTGTTGTTTTGCATGAACTTCTAATAAAATCCCGGATACAGCGTGGAAAACGGCCCACCGCGCCGACCAGCGATCCCCGGCACCAACTCCGTACACGGGCGACAATTGTTTCCATTGGACCTGCACACCTGACGTTCTTGGAGCGTGAAGTCCCGGAGAAAACCCACGCGGGCAGACGTGCACCAGTGGACGGGATTGAACCCGGGATCTCTGGCACTACAAGCGCTAACGGAGGCAGCAACTCCGCCCGCTGCGCCCGCGTGCCACCCTGGGGGTGTGTGGGGCAAGTTTTATTTTACATAGAGGGTAGTGGGCGCTGCCAGGGCTGGTGATGGAGGCAGATACGATAGTGGCATTCAAGAAGCCTTCGATCGACACAGAGATACGCAGGGAATGGCAAGATACAAGATACAAGATACAAGATACATTTAATTGTCAGCGGGGGGGGGGGGGATAAGGATTACCTGCAGGAAGATAGGAGTTAATCCAACAGCCTGTGATATTCTGCTTTGACAGTAATCTGTAGGTGGCGAACTGCCAAAGACATTCTCGCTCTTTCCCAAACACACACTCCCAGTCCCTCAAAGACCTCCGAGTCCAATTCCAACAAAATTAGCTCAGCTTATCGGCTCGATACATCTTCCCTTGCACCAGTTGCCCAGGGAGATGAGGATGTCTTTGGAGAGATGTGAATCCATTATTCACATCTGGCAAAGAGCTGGTGCTCAGTGGGTGCCGAGGGGGACAGGGATGCGATGTTGTATCTGAGGAGATTGCAGTGGGCCCCGAGGCTGAGGAATCCAACACGAAAATCTGTCGGCCGCGGGGGGTCAGGAGGAGATGACTGATTAACTAGAGCGAGGAGCAGCGCAAGGCAGCATGGTGGTGGAATGGGAGAGTCATAGAGTGTGGAAACAGGCCCTTCGGCCCAACTTGCCCATACCGCCCAACATGTCCCCGCTACACTAGTCCCACCTGCCCGCGTTTGGTCCATATCCCTCCAAACCTGTCCCATCCACGTAACTTTCTCAAACATTGGGACAGTCCCAGCCTCAACGACCTCCTCGGGCACCTTGTTCAACCCACCCACTGTATTACAGTTGCTGCCTTACAGCACTTTCAGCGCCAGGGAGGAAACTGGAGATCCCGGAGAAAACACACGCAGGTCACGGGGAGAACGTGCAAACTCCGTACAGACAGCACCCGTAGTCAGGATGGAACCCGGGTCTCTGGCGCCGTGAGGCAGCAACTCTACCGCTGGGCCACCCACATCCAGGGACAGTTTGGTCACAGCTGTCATCAGGCAACTGAATGATCCTACCATCCACGAGAGAGCAGTCCTGACCTACCATCTACCTCATTGGTGACCCTCGGACTATCTTTAATCGGACTTTATCTTGCACGGTGGCGCAGCGGTAGAGTTGCTGCCTCACAGCGCCAGAGACCCTGATTACGGGTGCTGTCTGTACGGAGTTTGCACGTTCCACCCGTGACCTGCGTGGGTTTACTCCAGGGCCCCCAGTTTTTCCCACACTCCAAAGACGTGCAGGTTTGTTGGCTAATTAGCTTTGAAAAATGGTAAGTTGGCCCTCGTGTGTTGGACAGCGTTAATGTGCGGGGATCGCTGGTCGGCACAGATTCCGTGGACCAATGGGCCTCTTTCCGTGCTATATCTTCAAACTAAACTAAACGCAAACTAACTTAAAGTAAACTAAACCTAAGTGCGGGCAGGTGGGACTGGTGTAGATGGGGCATGTTGGTCGGTGTGGGCAGGTTGGGCCGAAGGGCCTGTTTCCACGCTGTATCACTCTATGATTCCAGCCATCTCCACCTTCTCCGCTACCATGGAAACGACCCTGGCTGCTCCCATCTGACCTTGGGAGCTGAAATCCTTTAAAAACTGGAACCATTCCAGCAAATGTCTATAATTTGACCTCCTTTTTATTATAAGGCGAGCTGCCATGTCCTGCCGCTATTAATGAGCATTGTTAAAATGCAAATTGTCGTAACTATTTTACGACTACAACAAAATACATAGCTGCCCCTCCGCACCAGCAGTAAAATTAGCCGATAAAATATACCAGAGGGGTTGGTCGATCCTGTGGGAATCTTAAATGCCATCTTGACCTCGGCTAGACTATCAAGTGGGCTGTTTGATCCTCTCACCTTTAGCTTTACGGGAAGCGAGCGCAAGGTTTCAGGAAGATAGACACAAAACGCTGGAGTAACTCAGAGATTGGGACGGGCAGCGTCTCTGGAGAGAAGGGACGGGTGGTGTTTCGGGGTCGAGACCCCCTCTTCAGACTGAGAGTCGGGGGCGAGTGAGACACACGGAGATCAGGAAATGTGAGGTGGGAAAAGGAGAGATTGGGGGGGGGTCCAGGAAAATGTGGAATAGATCATTGTTAGCTGGGAAAAGGTGACAATGAAGGAAACAGAGATAAAATATAATCAGGAGGACAGTCAGACAGTCAGGGAGAACTGGGAAGGGGGAGGGATGGAGAGAGAGGGAAAGCAAGGGCTACTTGAAGTTAGAGAAGTCAATATTCATACCGCTGGGGTGTGAGCTGCCCAAGTGAAATACGAGGTGCTGTTCCTCCAATTTGCGCTGGGCCTCACTCTGACAGGGGAGGAGGCCCAGGACAGAAAGGTCAGTGTGGGAATGGGAGGGGGAGTTAGAGTGTTTGGCAACCAGGAGATCAGGTAGGTCTAGGCCGTCTGAGCGGAGGTGTTCAGTGAAACGATCGCCCAGACTGCACTTGGTCTCACCGATATACCTGGAACAGCGGATACAGTAGATGAGGTTGGAGGAGGTGCAAGTGAACCTCTGCTTTCAGGAGATCAGCCAGTGATGTTCGAACCTTCCCTGGCGAGGGGTAAAGGTGCCAGTTGACTAGAGGTCACTCAACGTGCCACCTTTTAAATAGGAAGGGCTGAAGCGGCTAACCAGGGGCAGCACGATGGCACAGCGGGTAGTGCCGCTGCCTCACAGGACCAAGACCCACCCGGGATCCATCCTGACCCTGTGTGTGTGTGTGTGTGTGTGTGTGTGTGTGTGTGTGTGTGTGTGTGTGTGTGTGTGTGTGTGTGTGTGTGTGTGTGTGTGTGTGTGTGTGGGTGTGTGTGTGTGTGTGTGTGTGTGTGTGCGTGTGCGTGTGTGTGTGTGTGTGTGTGTGTGTGTGTGTGTGTGTGTGTGTATGTGTGTGTGTGTGTGTGTGTGTGTGTGTGTGTGTGTGCGTGGGTTTGTATGTGCATGAGTGTGTGTGCACGCATGCATGTGCGTGTACATGTGCATGTGTATTTGTGTAAGTGCGTGTGTGTATATGCATGCGTGTGTGAGTGTGTGTGCATGTGCATGCGTGCCTGCGTATGTTTGTGCCTTTATGTGTATGTGCATGAGTGTGTGCCTGCATGTGCATGTGTGCATGTATGTGTATATGTGTATGCATGTGTGGTGTGTCTATGAGTGTGTGTGTGTGGAGTTTGCACGTTCCCTCTGTGACCTTGTGGGTTTCCTCCGGGTGCTCCGATTTCCTCCCATGTCCCAAAGACTTCCTAGTTTGTAGGTTAATTGGCCCTCTGCAAATGGCCCCCTTGTTTAACGGACTTTACCTTGCACTAAATGCTCTACTCGTGATCCTTTATGTACGCATGTACTGGTGATCGAGGGCCAGTGTGGTCTTGGTGGGCCGAAGGGCCTGTTTCCTTCCTGTATTATTATGCAGGCCAAATAAGGGCGTCACGGTGGCGCAGCGGTAGAGTTGCTGCCTCACAGCGCCAGAGACCCGGGTTCGATCCTGACTACGGGTGCTGTCTGTACGGAGTTTGTACGTTCTCCCCGTGACCTGCGTGGGTTTTCTTCAAGTACTCCGGTTTCCTCCCACACTCCAGGTTTGGAGGTTAATTGTGAATTGTCCCTGGTGTGTGTGGGATAGTGCTAGTGTACGGGATGATCGCTGTTCAGCGCGGACTCGGTGGGCCAAAGGACCTCTTTCCGCGCTGCATCTCTAAACTAAACTAAGATACGACGTGGAAACATTCCCTTTGGCCCACCGATTCCTGCCAACCAGAGATCTCCGGACACTAGCACCATCCTACACACTACAGTCAAATTACAACCTTTTGCCAAAAGCAATTAACCTACAAACCTGGACGTCTTTTGAGTGTGGGGGGAAACCAGGGCAGCTGGAGAAAACCCACGTGGCCACTTTAGAGAAACAAGGCCCTCAGCCCACCGAATCCACACTGAACAGCGATCACCCCATGCATGAACACCATCCTATACACACTAGGGACAATACCTTTACCAAGCCAGTTAGCCTGCAAACCTGTACGTCTTTGGAGCGTAGGAGGAAACCAGAGCACCAGGAGAAAACCCACGCGGGTCGCACAGAGAACAGACAGCCCACATGGTCAGGATCGAACCCGGGTCTCTGGCGCTGTGAGGCAGCAGCTCAACCTGCCCCCCTATTGTTCTAAAGAGATGCAGGAACAGTGGGAATGGGGGGGGTGCAGTTTAGTTACGAGTCATAGAGTGATACAGTGTGGAAACAGACCCTTCATCTAACCTGCCCTCACCGGCCAACATGTCCCAGCTACACTAGTCCCACCTGCTTGCGTTTGGTCCATATCCCTCCAAACCTGTCCTCTCCATGTACCTGTCTAACTGGTTCTTAAACGTTGGGATAGTCCCAGCCTCAACTACCTCCTCCGGCAGCTCGTTCCATACACCCTGTGTGGAAAAATCACCCCTCAGATTCCTATTAAATCTTTTCCCTTTCACCTTAAACCTATGTACCTATGTCCTCTGGTCTTTGATTCCCCAACTCTGGGAAAGAGATTTTGTGCATATACCCGATCTATTCCTCTCATGATTTTGAACACCTCTATAAGATCACCCCTCATCCTCCTGCGCTCCATGGAATAGAGACCCAGCCTGCTCAACCTCACCCTGTAGCTCACACCCCTCAAGTCCTGGAAACATAGACATAGAAACATAGACAATAGGTACAGGAGTAGGCCATTCGGCCCTTCGAGCCTGCACCACCATTCAATATGATCATGGCTGATCATCCAACTCAGTATCTCATCCCTGCCTTCTCTCCATATCCCCTGATCCCTTTAGCCACAAGGGCCACATCTAACTCCCTCTTAAATATAGCCAATGAACTGTGGCCTCAACTACCTTCTGTGGCAGAAACATCCTCGTAAATCTTCCCTGAACTCTTTCAAGCTTGACAATATCTTTCCTGGTTTGGAAGGGACAGCATGGAAAGAGGCCCTTTGGCCCACGCCCGCAGAGGCACAGAATGCCCTCCCTCCCCCCCCCCCCCACCAAAACTGTCCATATTTCCAGCGTCAACGCCTTCTCTTGAGTGTTATTTATTTATTTCATTACTAATTAATTCCTGCATTAATTCCAACACAAGATTTGTTATGTTTTCATTATTTCTCAGGGGGCAGCGCAGGGAACAGGGGCAATTAAGTTTCCACATCCACCACAGAAAATTAATTATTTGACACATAAACAGTATTTCTCTGAGGACATCTCGCGACGTCAAGCCTGTGCCGGGCAAACCGGTCTCAGTCCGGCGATGCTGGGTCGTGCCAGCCCTGGGCTGAAGGGCAGCACGGTGGCACAGCGGTAGAGTTACTGCCTCACAGCGCCAGGGAGCCGGCTTCGATCCTGACCACGGAGTTTGCCCGTTCCCTCCCCCCGTGACCTCCGTGGGTTTTGTCCGTGATCACAGGTTTCTTCCCGCACTCCAAAGACGCGCAGGTTTGCAAGTTAATTGGCTTGGAATAAACGTAAATCATCCCTAGTTGCGTAGCATAGTGCTAGTGACAATAGACAATAGACAATAGGTGCAGGAGTAGGCCATTCGGCCCTTCGAGCCAGCACCGCCATTCAATGTGATCATGGCTGATCATCCCCAATCAGTACCACGTTCCTGCCTTCTCCCCATATCCCCTGACTCCGCTATCTTTAAGAGCCCTATCTAGCTCCCTCTTGAAAGTATCCAGAGAACCGCCCTCTGAGGCAGAGAATTCCACACTCACCACTCTCTGTGAGAAAAAGTGTTTCCTTGTCTCCGTTCTAAATGGCTTACTCCTTATTCTTAAACTGTGTGTGGCCCCTGGTTCTGGACTCCCTCAACATGTTTCCTGCCTCTAGTGTGTCCAAGCCCTTAAAAATCTTACATGTTTCAATGAGAAACCCTCTCATCCTTCTAAACTCCAGAGTGTACAAGCCCAGCTGCTCCATTCTCTCAGCATATGACAGTCCCGCCAGTGTGCGGGGATCGCTGGTCGGCCCGGACCCGTTGGGCCGAAGGGCCTGTTTCCGTGCTGTATCACTAAACCACACTAAGCAGCGTGGAAGGTAGACAAAGGCAGCGTGGAAACAGGCCCTTCGGCCCACCAAGTCTGCACCGACCAGCCATCCCCGCACTATGCCACGCACTAAAAACAATTTACAATCTTTTACCGAAGCCAATTAACTGTACACCTCTAAACCTTAGCAGTTTGGGAGGAAACCGGAGCACCCAGAGTAAAACCCACACAGCCACTTTAGAGATACAGTGCGGAAAAACAGACCTGTCAGCCCACCGTATCCACGCCGACTAGCGATCACCCCGTTCAACCTACGTCCCAACAGTTTGAGGAGGAAAGAGTAGAGCAGTGTGGACTTCAATTAGATTTCAAAACAGTTTTTCAGACGCAGGAAAAATGTTCCCCGATGTTCAGAAGTTTAGGGGTGAGGGGGAACTTCTTTACTCAGAAAGTGGTAGCGGTGTGGAATGAGCTCCCAGTGGAAGTGGTGGAGGCAGGTTCATTGGTATCATTTAAAAATAAATTGGATAGGCATATGGATGAGAAGGGAATGGAGGGTTATGGTATGAGTGCAGGCAGGTGGGACTAAGGGGAAAAAAAAATTTGTTCGGCATGGACTTGTAGGGCCGAGATGGCCTGTTTCCGTGCTGTAATTGTTATATGGTTATATGTTGCGCGGGAGTCCAGAACCAGGGGTCACAGTTCAAGAATAAGGGGTCGGCCATTTAAGACTGAGATGAGAACAAACTTTTCCACCCAGAGAGTTGTGAATCTGTGGAATTCTCTGCCACAGAAGGCAGTGGAGGCCGATTCACTGGATGTTTTCAAGAGAGAGTTAGATTTAGCTCTTAGGGCCCTGTCCCAAGGTACGAGTTCATTCCAAGAGCTCTCTCCCCGAGTTTGCCTTGATTCGGACTCGGAGATTTACGGTAATGGCCGCTCGTCGGTACTCGGGGCTCTCGTGGACATTTTTCATCACGTTGAAAAATCTTCACGAGTCTTCCCGTGCTTACCTGCCGTTAGCGAGCCTTCCTGAGTACCTGCCGTTAGCGTTGCGAGCCGCTAAGAGACGTCCCCGAGCTCCGACGTACCCGCTACGTTCATTCTCCATGCTGACCACGAGTTTTGTTTTTTTTTAAACTCAGGAGAGCTCTTGGAATGAACTCGTACCGTGGGACAGGGCCATTAGGGCTAACGGAATCATAGAAACATAGAAATTAGATGCAGGAGTAGGCCATTCGGCCCTTCGAGCCTGCACCGTCATTCAATATGATCATGGCTGATCATCCAACTCAGTATCCCGTACCTGCCTTCTCTCCATACCCCCTGATCCCCTTAGCCACAAGGGCCACATCTAACTCCTTCTTAAATATAGCCAAATGAACTGTGGCCTCAACTACCTTCTGTGACAGAGAATTCCAGAGATTCACCACTCTCTGTGTGAAAAATGTTTTTCTCATCTCGGTCCAATCAAGGGATATGGGGAGAAAGCAGGAACGGGGTACTGATTCTGGATGATCAGCCATGATCATGTTGAATGGCAGTGCTGGCTTGAAGGGCCGAATGGCCTACACCTGTACCTATTGTCTATGTTCCTATGACTAAACAGAGGAACTGTGTTAGATGGGGTAGCAGGGACAAGTTGGGCCGAAAGACCTGTCTCCGTGCTGTATGCAGTCTCCGTGCCGTGACTTCAAACAGACTCATTTAATGTTTCCAAAGCAGAGTGGATATGTTTCGTTCACTTGCCATTAACTAAAAAGCACTGTGAACTAACTGGTACTAAACCACTTTGTTTAATGTGAAAGAGCGGCCCTGAATCCATTCAAAATGTCTACTTGATTGTAAAATCTTATCTCGATTAGTTAGTGCCCGCAGTTTCAGAGAGAAGTCTAGCTGCCGCAAGTATTTATCTAAATGGTGGCCTTTCAAAAGCCTCTCACTGTCAAACTGTTCATTCTGCAACCCTCAAACGAGTGTTTAGTTGAATTTAGTTTCGAGATTCAGCGCGGAAATAGGCCCCTCGGCCTACTAAAGTCCACTACGACCAGCGATCCCCGCACATTAACACTGCCCTGCTCACACTCGGGACAATTTTACATCTATACCAAGCCAATTAACCTTCAAACCCGTACGTCTTTGGAGTGTGGGAGGAAACCGAACATCTCTGAGAAAGCCCACGCAGGTCATGGGAAGAATGTACAAACTCCGTACAGCCTGTCCAGTCCCTTAACAATTTAACATGTTTCTGAAAGATTCCATTTCATCCTTCTAAATTCCAGTGTATACAAGCCCAGTCGACCCATTCTTTCATCATATGACAGTTCCGCCATCCCGGGAATTAACCTGGTGAAGCTACGCTGCACTCCCTCAATAGCAAGAATGTTCTTCCTCAAATTAGGAGACCAAAACTGCGCACAATACTCCAGGTGCGGTCTCACCAGGTACAACTGCAGTAGGACATCCTTGCTCCTATACTCAAATCCTCTCACTATGAAGGCCAACATGCCATTAGCTCCATCTGTCTGAAGAAGGGTTTCAGCCCAAAACGTTGCCTATCTCCTTCGCTCCACAGATGCTGCTGCATCCGCTGAGTTTCTCCAGCATCTTTGTGTACCCATGCCATACGCTTTCTTCACTGCCTGCTGTACCTGCATGCTTACTTTCAGTGACTGATGTACAAGGACACCCAGGTCTAGTTCCACCTTCCCTTTTCCTAATCTGACACCATTCAGATAATAATCTGCCTTCTTGTTCCTGCCACCAAAGTGGATAACCTCACATTTATCCCCATTATACTTGCTCTGAACTATATACAAAAATGAATTGCACTGTACCTCGGTACATGTGACAAATAATATACCGTGCCAATGCAATTTGTGTTTGTCGCTGCCTGGTGTACACGGGGACATGTGCAGGAAGGAACTGCAGATGCTGGTTTAAATCGAAGATAGACAAAAAAATGCTGGAGTAACTCAGCGGGACAGGCAGCATCTCTGGAGAGCAGGAATGGGAGATGTTTCTGGTTGAGACCCTTCTTCAGACTGGACATGCCATGGTTGTGGGGGAACTTGCTCAACCTCCTAAGCCTTCTGAGGAAGCAGAGGCGTTTTACATTGCACGTACCGGTAAAATTGCTTCACATGTCATTGTCGGCCCGAAATCTAAATCTGAACGGGTGACCCATTGCCGCTTTCCTTTGCCCCCTTCAGGTGTTCCGCAGCGGGGAAGGGATGGGGATCCGGTTGGACATCGCCTCAGCGTTCCAGGGGGCGTTGATCTCGCCGCACTACGACTCGCTGCTGGTCAAGGTGATCGCCCACGGCAAAGACCACCCCACAGCGGCATCCAAGCTGAACCGGGCCCTGGCCGAGTTCCGGATACGCGGCGTCAAGGTAAGGATGTGGCGTGAAAGCCAGTGGCGGCGCTGGAGCCCGCGGCGGAGAGTGTGCCTCGGGGCTGGGCTTGCTTCAAAATGGCGGACATCGATCGGGACGTCTGTGGCAGGAGACCTGACCATCTCTTCACGGTCTTTCCTCAATGTTCCTCATTGTGGGTGTCGAGTCAAAACTGGACCTAAAAGGGATCATTTTACCGATGGGAGACAATCACTTGATATTGATTTGAGGCCTACAAGCTGAGGCCTACAAGCTGAGGCCTACAAGCTGAGGGCTGAGGCCTACAAGCTGAGGCCTACAAGCTGAGGCCTACAAGCTGAGGCCTACAAGCTGAGGCTCGAGATGGTGCCGGTCCGCACCATGTTTTGGGGTATCGGGGTCAGTTTTGGGCGCCACATCTGAGGGAAGGATGTGCTGGCTCTGGGGAGGGTGGAGAGGAGGTTTACGAAAATGATCCCGGGGAATGAGTGGGTTAACGTACGATGGGGGGTTGACGTTACTGGGCCTGTACTCGCTGGTGTTTAGAAGAATGATGGGAAGACCTCATTGAAAGGTACCGAATAGTGAAAGGAAGGTTAGAATGGATGTGGAGAGGATGTTTCCACAAGTTGGAGAGTTTTGGATCAGAGTTCACAGCTTCAGAATTAAAGAACGTTTTTTTAGGAAGGAGATGAGGAGCAATTTCTTAAGTCAGAGGGTGGTGAATCTGTGGGTTCCTTGACACAGAAGGGTGTGGAGGCCATCAATGGATATTTGAAGGCAGAGATGGATAGATTCTTGATTAGTACGGGTGTCAGAGGTTACGGGGAGAAGGCAGGAGAATGGGTTTAGGAGGGAGAGTTAGATCAGCCATGATTGAATGGCGGAGGAGACTTGATGCGCTGACTGGCCTAATTCTACTCCAATTGCCTAATGACATGACAAGTTCTTGATTAATATGGGCATGGAAGGTTACGGGGAGAAGGCAGGAGAAGGGGGTTGAGAGGGAAGGATAGACCAGCCATGATTGAATGGCCCGATGGGCCGAATGGCCTAATTGTGCTCCTATGACATGAACACCATAGCGGGGAATATTATGATAATGGACGGAGATTGACAAATTATTGATGACTAAGAGTGTCAAAGGTTACGAGGAGAAAGCAGGAGAAGGGGGTTGAGAGGGAAAGATTGATCAGCCATGATCGATTGGTAGGGGCGAGATTATGATAAAGGTCAAAGTATCCTTTATTGTCTGAACAAAATGTTGTTGCCTTGCAGTCATACATATAATAAAATAACAAAACACACAATAAACACAAATGAACATCCACCACAGTGATTTCACCAGCCACCTCCTCACTGTGATGGAAGGTAAAAGTCTTAAAGTCTTTGTCTCCTCCCTCCTTGTTCTCCCTCTGCGCTGAGGCGATTCAGGCCTCCGATGTTGTGACCCCACCGGGTGATGGGAAGTACGTCCCGCGGCTGAATCAGAGCTCCGCAAACGGGCCGGTTCAAACTCCGCGGCCCAGGGGTGGTCGAAGCTGCCGCCCTCCAGTCCAGCGGACGCAGCTGTTGTCGTGGGAGCTCCGGAAAAACAGGTCACCAACCTGTGACCCGCGAGCTCCCGACGATGTCGTCCACCGGGCCCGCGGCTGAACCTCCGGAGTCGGGTCGCCACCGAAATCCGGAACGCAGCCTCAGCCCCGAGATAATGGCGGAGATCGCCAGGTTCCTGATAAGTAAGGGTGTCAAAGATTACGGGGAGAAGGCAAGAGATTGGGATTGAGAGGAGAAATCGAATAGGCTCGATGGGCCAAATGGCCTAGTTCAGCTCCAACGATTTATGAAATAATGACAGTGGTGAAGAATGTGATAATGGCGGATATTGAACGAGGGGCAGATCATTAAGGGGTAAAACCCACCCTTGTGTCCATTATGTTTTCTCGATTGATGGGAACATCTCAGTAAATTGACACTGATGCGTGTAAAACACAAATGGAATCCCTCTCCACTCTGTTTTACAAAGTGCCGTTCCAACTTTGGCACATTCCAAAAGATTGAGTGTACAAAGTTCGGAGTGAAACTCTAAAACAGAACTGTGTCAGTAATATTGTGCTGTCAGTAATTCAGATCACAGATCTGAGCGTTTGACGGCACTGGGCCTGTACTCGCTGGAGTTTAGAAGAAAGAGGGGAAGGGGACTTCATTGAAACTCACCAAATAGTGAAAGGCCTGGATAGAGTGGATGTGGAGAGGATGTTTCCACTGGTGGGAGAGTCTAGGACCAGAGGTCACAGCCTCAGAAACAAAAGGATGCACTTTTAGAAAGGAGATGAGGAGGATTTCTTTAGCCAGAGGGTGGTGAATCTGTGGAACTCATTGCCGCAGAAGGCTGTGGAGGCCAAGTCAGTGGTTATTTTTACAGTGGAGATTTTCAGGTTATTGATTAGTGCGGGTGTCAGGGGTTACGGGGAGAAGGCAGGAGAACGGGGTTGGGAGGGAGAGATAGATCAGCCATGACTGAACGGCGGAGTAGACTTGATGGGCCGAATGTTCTAATTCTGCAACTTGAATGCATGAAGATCTAGGTGTGAATGTCACATGGAATGGAACGGGTGTATCGTGGAGTAGAGGGATCCAGTCAAACAGGTACATGGCTCCGTGAAAATGTTGGCACTGGTAAATAATGTGGTACGGGAAGCTTTTGCCACTTTGACCTTCATCGACCTAGTGGGGTACCGAAAGGCTCGGTGCTGGGACCGCAGCTATTTACAATATACATTAATGATTTAGATGAAGGGATTCAAAGTAACATTAGCAACATTGCAATTGACACAAAGCTGGGTGGCAGTGTGGGCTGTGAGGAGGATGGTATGAGGATGCAGGGTGACTTGGACAGGTTGGGTGAGCGTGCAGATGCAGGGCAGCTGCAGTTTAATGTGGATAAATGTGAGGTTATCCACTTTGGTAGCAAGAACAGGAAGGCAGATTATTATCCGAATGGTGTCAAGTTGGGAAAAGGGGAAGTACAACAGAATCTGGGGGTCCTTGTTCATCAGTCACTGAAAGTAAGCATGCAGGTACAGCAGGCAGTGAAGAAAGCGAATGGCATGTTGGCCTTCATAACAAGAGGAGTTGAGTACATGAGCAAAGAGGTCCTTCTGCAGTTGTACAGAGCCCTGGTGAGACTACACCTGGAGTATTGTGTGCAGTTTCGGTCTCCAGATTTGAGAAAGGACATTCTTGCTATTGTGGGAGTGCAGCGTAGGTTCACCACATTAATTCCAGGGATGGCAGGACTGTCATATGTTGATAGTTTCAATATAATTATGGAGAGGGTCAGAACTGGACCTAGGGTTGAGATTTTTGATTGGAGAAAGGCTAACTTTGAGGAGATGCGAAAGGATTTAAAGGGAGTAAATTGGGACAGTTTGTTTTATGGGAAAGATGTGGATGAGAAATGGAGTACATTTAAAGGTGAAATTTTAAGAGTACAGGATCTTTCTGTCCCTGTTCAGTTGAAAGGAAATAGTAAAAATTGGAAAGAGCCCTGGTTTTCAAGGGAAATTGGACAATTGTTCGGAAAAAGAGAGAGATCTACAATAATTATAGGCAGCATGGAGTAAATGAGGTGCTTGAGGAGTATAAAGAATGTAAAAAGAATCTTAAGAAAGAAATTAGAAAAGCTAAATGAGGTTGCTTTGGCAAGTAAGGAGAAAGTAAATCCAAAGGGTTTCTACAGCTATAATAGCAAAAGGATAACGAGGGATAAAATTGGTCCATTAGAGAGTCAGAGTGGACAGCTATCTGCAGAGCCAAAAGAGATGAGGGAGATATTGAACAATTTCTTTTCTTCGCTATTCACCAAGGAGAAGAGTATTGAATTATGTGAGGTAAGGGAAACAAGTAGAATAGCTATGGAAACTATGAGATGCCAAGAAGAGGAAGTACTGACACTTTTGAGAAATATAAAAGTGGACAAGTCTCCAGGTCTGGACAGGATATTCCCTAGGACATTGAGGGAAGTTAGTGTAGAAATAGCAGGGGCTATGACAGAAATATTTCAAATGTCATTAGAAACAGGAATAGTACCGGAGGATTGGCGTACTGCGCATGTTGTTCCATTGTTTAAAAAGAGGTCTAAGAGTAAACCTAGCAATTATAGACCTGTTAGTTTGACTTCAGTGGTGGGCAAATTAATGGAAAGAATACTTAGAGATAATATATATAAGCATCTGGATAAACAGGGTCTGATTAGGGACAGTCAACATGGATTTGTGCCTGGAAGGTCATGTTTGACTAATCTTCTTGAATTTTTTGAAGAGGTTACTCGGGAAATTGTTGAGGGTAAAGCAGTGGATGTTGTATATATGGACTTCAGTAAGGCCTTTGACAAGGTTCCTCACGGAAGGTTGGTTAAGAAGATTCAATGGTTGGGTATTAATGGTGGAGTAGCAAGATGGATTCAACAGTGACTGAATGGGAGATGCCAGAGAGTAATGGTGGATGGCTGTTTGTCAGGTTGGAGGCCAGTGACTAGTGGGGTGCCACAGGGATCTGTGTTGGGTCCACTGTTGTTTGTCATGTACATCAATGATCTGGATGATGGTGTGGTAAATTGGATTAGTAAGTATGCAGATGATACTAAGATAGGTGGGGTTGTGGATAATAAGTAGATTTTCAAAGTCTACAGAGAGATTTTTGCCAGTTGGAAGAGTGGGCTGAAAGATGGCAGATGGAGTTTAATGCTGATAAGTGTGAGGTGCTACATCTTGGCAGGACAAATCAAAATAGGACGTACATGGTAAATGGTAGGGAATTGAAGAATGCAGGTGAACAGAGGGATCTGGGAATAACTGTGCACAGTTCCCTGAAAGTGGAATCTCATGTAGATAGGGTGGTAAAGAAAGCTTTTGGTGTGCTGGCCTTTATAAATCAGAGCATTGAGTATAGAAGTTGGGATGTAATGTTAAAATTGTACAAGGCATTGGTGAGGCCAATTCTGGAGTATGGTGTACAATTTTGGTCGCCTAATTATAGGAAGGATGTCAACAAAATAGAGAGAGTACAGAGGAGATTTACTAGAATGTTGCCTGGGTTTCAGCAACTAAGTTACCGAGAAAGGTTGAACAAGTTAGGGCTTTATTCTTTGGAGCGCAGAAGGTTAAGGGGGGACTTGATAGAGGTTTTTAAAATGATGAGAGGGATAGACAGAGTTGACGTGGATAAGCTTTTCCCACTGAGAGTAGGGAAGATTCAAACAAGGGGACATGACTTGAGAATTAAGGGACAGAAGTTTAGGGGTAACATGAGGGGGTACTTCTTTACTCAGAGAGTGGTAGCTGTGTGGAATGAGCTTCCAGTGAAGGTGGTGGAGGCAGGTTCGTTTTTATCATTTAAAAATAAATTGGATAGTTATATGGATGGGAAAGGAATGGAGGGTTATGGTCTGAGCGCAGGTATATGGGATTAGGGGAGAATACGTGTTCGGCACGGACTAGAAGGGTCAAGATGGCCTGTTTCCGTGCTGTAATTGTTATATGGTTATATGATAGAATGGAGCGGCTGGCCTTGTATAATCTAATCTGAGGAAGGACATTCTTGCCCAAATCTGAGGAAGGACATTCTTGCCATAGAGGGAGTACAGAGGTTCACCAGACTGATTCCTGGGATGGCAGGACTTTCATATGAAGAAATATTGGATAGACTCGGCTTGTACTCGCTAGAATTTAGAAGATTGAGGGGGGATCTTATAGAAACTTACAAAATTCTTAAGGGGTTGGACACGCTAGATGCAGG
This sequence comes from Leucoraja erinaceus, assembly GCF_028641065.1. Taxonomy (NCBI): domain Eukaryota; kingdom Metazoa; phylum Chordata; class Chondrichthyes; order Rajiformes; family Rajidae; genus Leucoraja; species Leucoraja erinaceus. The sequence continues at coordinate 414,571 of NW_026576553.1, forward strand.
AAGATTGTTCCCGATGTTGGGGAAGTCCAGAACAAGGGGTCACAGTTTAAGGATAAAGGGGAAATCTTTTAGGACTGAGATGAGAAAAACATTTTTCACACAGAGAGTGGTGAATCTGTGGAATTCTCTGCCACAGAATGTAGTTGAGGCCACAGTTCATTGGCTATATTTAAGAGGGAGTTAGATGTGGTCCTTGTGGCTAAAGGGATCAGGGGGTATGGAGAGAAAGCAGGTACAGGATACTGAGTTGGATGATCAGCCATGATCATATTGAATGGCGGTGCAGGCTCGAAGGGCCGAATGGCCTACTCCTGCACCTATTTTCTATGTTTCTATGTCTATACTCTGGAATTTAGAAGGATGAGAGGGAATCTTATTGAAACATATACGATTATTAAGGGTTTGGACAGGCTAGAGGCATTCTGAGACCCAGTCTGGACCTGAAACGTCACCGGGTCCTTCTCTCCAGAGATGCTGCCTGTCCCAGTGAGTTACTCCAGCATTTTGTGTGGTGTCTTCGACATATAACCCAATTGTCACCACCGAAAGCATGGATTTTAGTATAGTAAGAATTAAAGCGTTGAATTGTCGAGCTCTCCTGCAGTGTGAGCGAGTACTATACCTGTGAACAAGGGCAGCAAAACAATAATTACTCCCGTGGTGCCCAATCAAGTGAGTATTTACTGATGTTAGTGTTGGAGCCTGGCCACGAGCAGCATGAACTGAGAGAGCAATCGGCAGATGATACGCTGGGAGGTTATTAATTATTTGCAATCGCGGGCGCAGCGATTTTAATCTCCGAGTCAACAGTAGCTTCGCGAGCATCCATTTACATTTCAGTGACAACCCTGCTGCAGGTCTGTGATCAATGATGACTTGTCAGCTAAGGCAAGGAGCTTCTGTTCCTCCTTCAAAGGCAGGTCCTTCTCTGAAGACTTGAGGGTGGCACAGCGGTAGAGTCGCTGCCTTCGAGCGCATGCAGCGTCCGGGACCCGGGTTCCCGACAACCTAGACCCGGGTTTACTCCAAAAAGTAGTAAACACTGCCCAGTCCATCATCGGCTCTGACCTTCCTTCCATCGAGGGGATCTATCGCAGTCGCTGCCTCAAAAAGGCTGGCAGCATCATCAAAGACCCACACCATCCTGGCCACACACTCATCTCCCCTGCTACCTTCAGGTAGAAGGTACAGGAGCCTGAAGACTGCAACGTCCAGGTTCAGGAATAGTTACTTCCCCACAGCCATCAGGCTATTAAACCTGGCTCGGACAAAACTCTGATCATTAATAACCCATTTTCTGTTATTTGCACTTTATCAGTTTATTTATTCGTGTGTGTATATATTTATATCATGGTATATGGACACACTGATCTGTTTTGTAGTAAATGCCTACTATGTTATGTGTGCTGAAGCAAAGCAAGAATTTCATTGTCCTACACAGGGACACACGACAATAAACTCACTTGAACTTGAACTTGAACTTGACCCGGGTTCCCGACCACGGGTGCTTTGTCTGTACGGAGTTTGTACGTTCTCCCCGTGACCCGCGAGGGTTTTCTCCGACATCTCCGGTTTCCTCCCCTCCCACACTGCAAAGACGTGCAGGTCTATAGGTTAATATTAATGTAAATTGTCCCCAGTGTGTGTAGGATAGTGTTAGTGTGCGAGGATCGCTGGTTGGCACGGATTCGGTGGGCCGAAGGGCCTGTTTCCGTGCAGTATCTCTAAACGAATCAATTCGGAGACTTTTTGTCTCACTGTCCCGTCCCCTCGATAGTTTCATTGCGAGATATAGGGCGGAAACAGGCCTTTCGGCCCACCGGGTCCGTGCCGACCAGCGATCACCCCGTACATGAATGCATTTACACCCGGGACAATTGACATTCTTTACCCAAGTCAATTAACCTACAAACCTGCACGTCTTTGTAGTGTGGGAGGAAACCGGAGCACTCGGAGAAAACCCACGCAGGTCACGGGGAGAGAACGTGCAAACTCCACACAGACAGCATCTTTAGTCAGGATCGAACCGGGGTCTCCGGCGCTGTGGGGCAGCAACTCTACCCGCTGCGCCACCGTGCTGCCCTATTGTTCCAAAGGTGTGCAGTTCAGTTTAGAATTATCGAGTGATACAGTGCGGAAACAGGCCCTTCGGCCCAACTTGCCCACACCGGCCAACATGCCCCATCTACACCAGTCCCACCTGCCTGCGTTTGGCCCATATCCCTCCAAACCTATCCTATCCATGTACCTGTCTAACTGTTTCTTAAATGTTGGGATAGTCCCAGCCTCAACTACCTCCTCTGGCAGCTTGTTCCATACACCCACCTGTGTGAAAATGTTACCCCTCAGATTCCTATCAAATCTTTTCCCCTTCACCTTGAGCCTATGTCCTCTGGTCCTCGATTCCCCTACTCTGAGCAAGAGACAGTGCATCTACCTGATCTATTCCTCTCATGATTTTGTACACCTCTATAAGATCTCCCCTCATCCTCCTGCGCTCAAAGGAATAGAGACCCAGCCTGCTCAACCTCTCCCTATAGGTCAGACCCTCGAGTCCTGGCAACATCCTCGTAAATCTTCCCTGTACTATTCCTCGAGCCCTATCTACCGTAGTCCCACCTGCCCGCATTTGGCCCATATCCCTCGAAGACCGACCCGTTCGACTCTATGAGCCATCGAACACATGAAATATTGATTCTGTGGGCTGTGATATCGCCATTGACAGCTGTGGAATGAAGATTATAGCAAGTGGCATTTCTGCAGCAGTCTTAAGTCAGACGGCCCTTGTACCACAGCAGAACACGATACAGTGCGGAAAACACCCTTGGTTTTTTTTAGCAGTACTTTCTGATTTATAATGTAAATGATACAGAGACGCTGAGCCTTGGCTGGGAGTAGCTGTACTTACAGCCCAGCAACTGAATACTGATAGGCCTGGATAGAGTGGATGTGGAGAGGATGTTTTCACTAGTGGGAGAGTCTAGGACCAGAGGTTGCAGCCTCAGAATTAAAGGATGGTCTTTTGGGAAGGAGATGAGGAGGAATTTCTTTAGTCAGAGGGTGGTGAATCTGTGGAATTGTTTGCCACTGGAGAACGTACAAACTCCATACAGAGAGCATTCATTCGGCATCGAACCCGGATCCCTGGCGCTGTGAGGCAGCAACTCTACCGCTGTGCGGCCTTAAGTTATCAGGGGCGGCACGGTGGTGCAGCGGTAGAGTTGCTGCCTCACAGCGCCAGAGACCCCGGTTTGATACTGACTACAAGTGCATGTCCGTATGGAGTTTGCACGCTCTCCCTGGGACCATGTGGGTTTTCCCCGGGTGCTCCGGTTTCCTCCCGCATCACAAAGACATGCAGGTTTGTAGGTTAATTGGCTTCTGTAAATTGTCCCTGATGTGCAGCGTAGAACTAGTGTTGGGGTGAGCGCTGTTCGGCGCAGACAAGATGGGCCGAAGGGCCTGTTTCCACGGTGCATCTCAAAATTAAAGTGGGGCTTGTGCTGTATGTGAGTGTGTGTGTACGTGTGTGTGTGTGTGTGTGTGTGTGTGTGTGTGTGTACGTGTGTGCGTGTATGTGTGTGTGTGTGTGCACGTGTGTGTGCGTGCGTGTACGTGCGTGTGCATGCGTGCATGCACGTATGTGCGTGCGTGTGTGTGCTCGTGCGTGCGTGTGAGCGTGCGTGTGAGCGTGCATGTGTGCGTGCGTGTGTGAGCGTGCATGTGTGTGAGCGTGCGTGTGTGTGTGTGGTGTGTGTGTGGTGTGTGTGTGTGTGTGTGTGTGTGTGTGTGTGTGTGTGTGCGTGTGTGTGTGGTGTGTGTGTGTGTGTCAGCATGCATGCTGTGTGTGTGTGTGTGTGTGTGTGTGTGTGTGTGTGTGTGTGTGTGTGTGTGTGTGTGTGTGTGTGTGGTGTGTGTGTGTGTGTGTGAGCGTGCATGTGTGTGTGTGTGTGTGTGTGTGTGTGTGTGTGTGTGTGTGTGTGTGTGTGTGTGTGTGTGTGTGTGTGTGTGTGTGTGTGTGTGTGTGTGTGTGTGTGTGTGTGTGTGTGTGTGTGAGCATGCATGCATTCGTGTGAGATAGACACAAAATGCTGGAGTAACTCAGCGGGGACAGGCAGCTTCTCTGGAATGAAGGAATGGGTGACGTTTCGGGTCGAGACACTTCTCCAGACGGAAGAAGGGTCTCGACCCAAAACGTCACCCATTCCTTCTCTCCAGAGATATTGCCTGTCCTGCTGAGTTACTCCAGCATTTTGTGTTTACCTTTGATTTAAACCTGCATCTGCCATTCCTTCCTACACGTGTATATGTGTATATGTGCATGTGCATGGTGTGTGTGTGTTTCTGTGTATATCTGTGAGTAACTGTGTGTATGTGTGTGAGCGTTGAGGCAAAGTAATTTAATGCAGAGATAGATAGATTCTTGATTAGCACGGGGGTCAGAGGTGATGGGGAGAAGGCAGGAGAATGAGAGATAGATCAACCTTCATTGAATGGCGGAATGGACTTGATGGGCCGAATGGCCTAATTCTGCACCGATCACTTATTTGTTTTATGAAAATGCCAGAGTAACTCAGCGGGACAAGCAGTGCCTCTGGATAGAAGGAATGGGTGACGCTTCGGGCCGAGGCCCTTCTCCAGTTGGACAGGTACATGGATAGCATGCAAGAAAAACTGCAGATGCTGGTAAAATCGAAGGTAGACACAAAATACTGGAGTAACTCAGCGGGTGAGGCAGCATTTCTGGAGAGAAGGAATGGGCGACGTTTCGGATCGAGACCCTTCTTCAGGTACATGGGAGTAGGGAAGATTCAAACAAGGGGACATGATTTGAGAATTAAGGGACAGTAGTTTAGGGGTAACATGAGGGGGAACTTCTTTACTCAGAGAGTGGTAGCTGTGTGGAATGAGCTTCAGTGGAGGTGGTGGAAGTGGTGGAGGCAGGTTCGACTTTATCATTTAAAAATAAATTGGATAGGAATGGAGGATTATGGTCTGAGTGCAGGTAGATGGGACTAGGTGAGAGTAAGTGTTCGGCACGGACTAGAAGGGCCGAGATGGCCTGTTTCCGTGCTGTAATTTTCACACAGAGAGTGGTGAATCTCTGGAATTCTCTGCCACAGAAGGTTAGTTGAGGCCACAGTTCATTGGCTATATTTAAGAGGGAATTAGATGTGGCCCTTGTGGCTAATGGTATCAGGGGGTATGGAGAGAAGGCAGGTACAGGATACTGAGTTGGATGATCAGCCATGATCATATTGAATGGCGGTGCAGGCTCGAAGGGCCGAATGGCCTACTCCTGCACCTATTTTCTATGTTTCTATATGGTTATATGATAGGTCGGGTTTGGAGGGATATGGACCAAACGCATGCAGGTGGGAGTAATACAGATGGCTGGTGTGGGCAAGTCGGGCTGAAGCTGTGTCACTCTATGACACGAGCGGGTAGGTGCTGGACTGGATCTCACCTCTCTCTGACACATGAGCGAGGAACAGCGTTATGATTTATTTCTGAGTTAGGCAGAACTTTTCCAATTAACCTTTCTTGTCTTGTTGAGAGCTTTACAGCCTTCATTACCTGCGGGCTATAATCACCCTGCTGTCACTGTCTGATAAGACATAAATGGCTGCCCTCAGATTAATGGATTAATCTATAAGAAGCCTTGAGAAAGATTGATTGTTAATGACAAGCCTTTGTGGTGGGCTTGGCTTGACGATGTATTTGTCATGGTCTTGTGGTAAGGTGTACACCAGGGTTTTGTGCAGGGGGGGATTTAACGAAGACAGGGGCATGGCAGATGTGGGCAATTAGTCACTATTGTCCACTGCAGATCGAAGATCCTACAGCGAGCCAGTAGTCCACTCAACGAAAAAGACGTAGTACGGTCATGGGTAATTTTCGCCGCCATTTCCGTAACCGGCTTCCGTCTCCGCACCAAAGATCCCATAGGATAACTAGCGCGGAGACGGAAGCTGGTTACGGAAACATCCTCGTATAAATAAAAGATATTAGGGAAAAATCTTCTCCTCATTTTCAGAATTTTAATTTATTAACACAAACTGTTCCCCCGCAACGTTGATTACACTGCGGGTCGGGTCGGGTTACTGAAATGGATGACAAAAAGGCCCACGTTCTGCTCCGTTGCATACTACACGTCAGCCCATTGCGTTTAGAAGGAGTGGTCTATCTTGCTCCGTTATAGGATCTTTGCTGCAGATAGACGCAAAAAAGCTGGAGTAACTCAGTGGGTCAGGCAGCATCTCTGGAGAGAAGGAATGGGTGAAGTTTCAGGCCTTCTTCAGAGCCACGGCAGTACTTCTGGGCAATTGTATTCAGTTCTGGGCCACCCCACGTCACAGGAAAGATGCTGTCAAGCTGGAACGGGTGCAGGGACGATGTTGCCAGGACTTGAGGATCCGAGCTATAGGGAAATGTTGAGCAGGCTGGATGTTTTCAAGAGAGAGTTAGATTTAGCTCTTGGGGCTAACGGAATCAAGGGATATGGGGGGAAAACAGGAATGGATGATCAGCCATGATCATATTGAATGGCGGTGCAGGCTCGAAGGGCCTAATGGCCTACTCCTGCACCTGTTTTCTATGTTTCTAGGCTGGGACTCTACTCCTTGGAGCCCAGGAGGGTGAGGAGTGATCTTATGGAGCTCATAAAATGAGGAGAGGAATAGATCGGGTAGACGCACAGAGTCTCTTGCCCAGAGTAGGGGAATCGAGGACCAGAGGACATCGAGATGAGAAAAACATTTTTCACACAGAGAGTGGTGAATCTCTGGAATTCTCTGCCACAGAAGGTAGTTGGGGCCACAGTTCATTGGCTATATTTAAGAGGGAGTTAGATGTGGCCCTTGTGGCTAAAGGGATCAGGGGGGTATGGAGAGAAGGCAGGTACAGGATACTGAGTTGGATGATCAGCCATGATCATATTGAATGGCGGTGCAGGCTCGAAGGGCCGAATGGCCTACTCCTGCACCTAATTTCTATGTTTCTATAGGTTTAATATGAGGGGGGGGATTTCATAGGAACCTCTTTCACACAGAGGGTGGTGGGCGTATGGAACAAGCTGCCAGAGGAGGTAGTTAAGGCAGGGACAATGGCAGGTACATGGATTGGGCAGGTTTGGAGGGATATGGGCCAAAGGCAGGCAGGTGGGACTAGTGTAGCTGGGGCATGTTGGGCGGTGTGGATTCCGCCTTGCTGCCTTGGCTTAAAATGGAGACACAAGGAACTGCTAAACACAGTGGTTTTCACATGGATGGGCCCAACGCGGGCAGGTGGGACTAGTGTAGATGGGACACCATGGACAGGTTGGGCCGAAGGGCCATTTTCTGTGCTGTGTGACTCGGTTACTTTAGTTTAGTTCCGAGATACTGAGAGAAAACAGGCCCTTCGGCCCACCGAGAGTTTCTACCTTACAATTCTCACAGCGCCAGAGATCCAGGGTCCTTGATGATGCTGCTGGCCTTGCCGAGGCAGCGTGAGGTGTAGATGGAGTCGATGGAAGGGAGGTTGGTTTGTGTGATGTGTGATGGTCTGGGCTGCGTTTCAGGTTGGGACTCCAACCTTAAACAACCTCCGTCCAACCAGTCGGTCCATGCTGCTCACAGGTAGAGTTCAGCATCTTCTCAGTGTATTTGGAATCACAGTTCATAGTCATAGACAGTGTGGAAACAGGCCCTTCGGCCCATCTCACCCACATCAGCCAACACGTCCCATCTATACTAGTCCCACCTGCCTGCGTTTGGTCCATATTCCTCCAAACCTGTCCTATCCATGTACCTGTCTATCTGTTTCTTAAACACTGGGATAGTCCCAGCCTCAACTACCTCCTCTGGCAGCTCGTTCCATACACCCACCATGTGAAAATGTTACCCCTCAGGTTCCTATTAAATCTTTTCCCCTTCACCTTGAACCCATGTCCTCTGGCCCTCGATTCCCCTACTCTGGGCAAGAGACTCTGTGCGTCTACCCGATCTATTCCTCTCGTGATCAGGTCTCCCCTCAACCTCCAACGTAACAGTTCTAGGGAGAGGGTGGATAGACTCGGATTGTTTTCTCTGGAACGCGAGAGGTTGAGGGGAGACCTGGGAGAAGTATATAAAATGATCAGAGGCGTAGACAGGGTAGACAATCAGAACCTTTTCCCCAGGGTAGAAATGTACGATAGCTAGAAAGTGAGAGGGGGGAGAGGCTAATGATGTGCGGAGGGTGGTGGGTGCCTGGAATGCGCTGCCAGGGGGTGGTGGTGGAGGCACATACGATAGTGGCGTTTAAGAGGCTTTCGGCTGCCTTGCAGCACCAGAGAACCAGGTTCGATCCTGACCACGGACGTTGTCTGTGTGTGTGGAGTTTGCACGTTCTCCCTGGGACCACGCGGGTTTTCTCCGGGTGCTCTGGCTTCCTCCCACACCCCAAAGACGTACCGGTTCATAGGTTAATTGGCTTCTGTAAATTGTAAATTGTCCCTAGTGTGTAGGATAGTGGTCGGCATGGACTCGGTGGGCCGAAGGGCCTGTTTCCACACCGTATCACTAAACTAGTCTAGTTTGGTGTCGAGATACATCATTGAATCAGGCCCTTCAGCCCACGTGCCTGTGCTGACCAACAATCACCCCACTCACCTTTACAGAAGCCAATTAACCTACAGACTTGCACGCCTTTGGAATGTGGGAGGAAACCGGAGCACCCGGAGGAAACCCATGGGGAGTTCAGTTTATTGCCACGAGCATCGAGGTACAGTGAAAAGTCAGCGGAAAGCCAGTGGAGAACGTGCAAACTCCGCGCAGACAGCACCCGTAGTCAAAGTCTAAAGCCTAAAGTTAGGTACGTGCGGCTGCAGGGAGTAGATGGACATGGATCATGGACATCTTCCCATCTCCTCCCCTGTCTGCTTTCCGCAGAGACCGCTCCCTCCGTAACTCCCTGGTCCATTCGTCCCTTCCCACCCAGACCACCCCCACCCCGGGTACTTTCCCTTGCAACCGCAGGAAATGCTACACTTGTTGCTTTACCTCCCCCCTCGACTCCATTCAAGGACCCAAGCAGTCGTTCCAGGTGAGGCACAGGTTCACCTGCACCTCCTCCAACCTCATCTATTGCATCCGCTGCTCCAGGTGTCAGCTGCTCTACATCGGTGAGACCAAGCGTAGGCTTGGCGATCGTTTCGCCCAACACCTCCGCTCGGTCCGCAATAACCAACCTGATCTCCCGGTGGCTCAGCACTTCAACTCCCCCTCCCATTCCCAATCCGACCTTTCTGTCCTGGGCCTCCTCCATGGCCAGAGTGAGGCCCAGCGCAAATTGGAGGAGCAGCACCTCATTTCGCTTGGGTAGTTTACACCCCAGCGGTATGAACATTGACTTCTCCAATTTCAGGTAGTCCCTGCTTTCTCCCTCCTTCCCCTCCCATTCCCAGCTCTCCCACAGCCCACTGTCTCCGCCTCTCCCTTTCTTTTTCCCGCCCCCTCCCCGACACCAGTCTGAAGAAGGGTCTCGACCCGAAACGTCGCCTATTCCTTCTCTCCATAGATGCTGCCTCACCCGCTGAGTTCCTCCAGCATTTTTGTCTACCAAAATGAGATCAGTTGAATGTGCCATCATGTTCGGTACGAACGTTGGGGGCCGAAGGGCCTGCTCCTTCGCTGAACTGTTCGATAAACCATCCATTACTCGGTGGCATTTGATTACATTGCCCGGGGCAGTGAATATTAGATGTATCCAGGATCGCTGTTGTTTTGTGGTGGCTGTAGCCTTTGTGTGTCTGCCTATTGTCATTCTTCAACCGAACGCATGAAGTATTGATTCTATGGGCCATGAAATCGCCATTGACAGCGCTGGAATGAAGATCATTGCTGCAAGACCGGCATTTCTGCAGCAAAGTCTTAAGTCAGACGGCCCTTGTACCACAGTGCGGAAAACACTCTTGTTTTTTTAGCAGTACTTTCTGATTTATAATGTAAATGATACAGATACACTGAGCCTTGGCTTGGAGTAGCTGTTCTTACAGTCCAGTAACAGCAGCAGTGTACTCTATACCATGCAGTCATACAGCATGGAAACAGGCCCTTCGGCCCAACTAGCCCATGCCGACCAACATGCCCCATCTACGCTTGTCCGCATTTGGCCCATATCCCTCTAAACCTGACCTATCGGGTCGGCACGGTGGCGCAGCGGTAGAGTTGCTGCCTCGCAGCGGCAGAGACCCGGGTTCGATCCCGACCACGGGCGCCGTCTGTACAGAGTGTGTACGCACGTTCTCCCCGTGACCTGCGTGGGCTTTCCCCGGGTGCTCCGGTTTCCTCCCGCACTCCAAAAATGTGCTGGTTTACAGGCTCATTGGCTTCGGTGAGAATTGTAAATTGTCCCCAGTGTGTGTAGGATGGGGCCATCGCTGGTCGGCATGGACTTGGTGGGCCGAAGGGCCTGTTTCCACGCTGTATCTCGACACTAAACTCTCCATGTATCTGTCCAAATCTTTCTTAAACGTCGCGATAGTCCCTCCCTCAACTAACTCATCTGGCAGCTCGCTCCACACACCCGCCACCCTTTTGTGTAAAATTGTTTACTCTCAGGTTCCCATTAAATCTTCCCCCCCCCCACCCCTCTGGTTCTCGATTCTCGATTCCCCTACTCTGGGCAAAGGACTCTGTGCATCTACCTAATCTATTCCTCTCATGATTTTGTACACCCTTATAGTGCACTTATCACATCAGGATGAGACGGCTTGGGTATAATTGTATTAATGTGCAGGGATCGTTGGTCGGCATGGACTCGGTGGGCCGAAGGGCCTGTTTCCACGCTGTGTCTCTAAACTGAACTAAACTAAATCATTCTCTTCCCATCTTAAACCTATGTCCTCAGATTCTTGACTGCCCCATCCTAGGTGAAAGACTCAGAGCGCTCATCCAATCTATTCTCATGATTTTATACACCACTATACGATCACCCATCAGCCTCTTGTGCTCCAATTTCTTCCTTGGAGCACACGAGGCTGATGGGTGACCTTATAGTGGTGTCCTAGCCTGTCGAACCTCTCATAAGGTCATTAGGAATAGGCCATTTGGCCCATCAAGTCTATTCTGCCATTCAATCATGGCTGATCTATCTCTCCCTCCTAACCCCATTCTCCTGCCTTCTCCCCATAACTCCTGACACCCGTACTGATCAAGAATCTATCCATCTCCGCCTTCAAAATATCCACTGACTTGACCTCCACAGCCTTCTGTGGCAAGGAATTCCACAGATTCTCCCTGTAGTTCAGGAGCCTCGAGTCCTGGCAACATCCTCATAAATCCTCCCTGCACCCTTTCCAGCTGCATGACTATAGCAAGATGGCCGAAACTCCAAATACTCCAAATGTGGCCTCACCAACGTCTTGTGCAACAGGAACATAACATCAGTCTGAAGAAGGGTCTCGACTCGAAACGTCACCCATTCCTTCTCCCCAGAGATGCTGGCTGTCCCGCTGAGCTACTCCAGCTTTTTGGGTCTCTCCCAAACTCTATACTCAATACGCTGACCGATGAAGGCCATAGTGTCTGGATACAGGATAACTAGTGAAGTCCAATCAAAGATAGTCCGCGGGTCTCCAATGCGGTAGGTAGTAGCTCAGGACCGCTGTCTAGTTGGTGAGGAAGATACTGTCCCTGAATGTGGAGGTGTGCGTTTCCACACTTCAGTCCCTCTTGCCTGATGGGAGTGGGGAGAAGAGGCAGTGGCCTGGGTGGGTGAGACTGGTCCTTGATGATGCTGCTGGCCTTGCCGAGGCAACGTGAGGTGTAGATAGGGTGGCCGACTTTCTCGTTCCCAAATAAGGGACGGAAGGTCCAAATACGGGACAGATTCCCCGACGGCAATCCGTTGACCGACTGGGCCGTGTCTGGGTGAATGATGAGTTGGCCCCGGGTGCTGGACTGCACACAAAGCCCAGCCGGCGGGCCAGCTGAGGAGTTTTGGCCCGGGGGGGGGGGCCGCGCGCAAAGCCCGGCGCCCCGTCCAACTCGTGAACCGATGATCAGCCGTGAGAAGGTGGTGGTGGTGGTGGTGGTGTCAGCGGTCAGCGAAGGTCCGAAGGTCGGACAGCTGGCCGGGTTGCCGACCTGACCGACGGGGCCACTGGCGAGGTGCTGCTGCTGCACTCCACGGGCTGCACTACGTTGGGACGGGTGAGGCGGGGGCCGGACGACCCAACAGTCCCCTCGACCCGAGTAGTAGCGGTCAAATACGGGACGAGGGCTAAACCAATTTAGCCCAATATACGGGATGTCCCAGCTAATACAGGACTGCTGGTGACTCTAGGTGTAGATGGAATCAATGGACGCGAGGTTGGTTTATGTGATGGTCTGGGCTGATTACGTGTGCCAAGATGTGCTTCTTTATTTTAATTAGTGACCTCATTGACAATCTTACTAACTGCTCCCTGCTGTTTTACAATGTTAATGGACACGGGAATTGACTATAACTATCTTGGAAATAGTTCAACTCCATCCATCTTCTGTACTGAAAATCCATCAGAATTAAGGTGAGAATTTGTCCACTTCTATCCATTGGGAAGTGCTTTGAATAGTTAGTCTGTTTAGGTTTATTTAGTTTAATCTAGAGATATTGACCTCACACTGATACTGACTTAGAGTGACTGGGCGCCACGGTGGCCCAGCGGTAGAGTCACTGCCTTACAGTGCTTGCAGCGCCGGAGACCCGGGTTCGATCCCGACTACGGGTGCTGTCTGTACGGGGCTTGTATACATTCTCCCCGTGACCCACATGTGTTTTCTCCGAGATGTTTTCTCCTAGTGGTGTTTTCTCCTTGAATTTTGAGGGGGGATCTTATAGAAACTTACAACATTCTTAAGGGGTTGGACAGGCTAGATGCAGGAAGATTGTTCCCGATGTTGGGGAAGTCCAGGACAAGGGGTCACACAGTTTAAGGATAAGGGGGAAATCTTTTAGGACCGAGATGAGAAAAACATTTTTCACACACAAGGTGGTGAATCTGTGGAATTCTCTGCCACAGAGGGTAGTTGAGGCCACAGTTCATTAGCTATATTTAAGTGGGAGTTAGATGTGGCCCTTGTGGCTAAAGGGATCAGGGGGTATGGAGAGAAGGCAAGTACAGGATGCTGCGTTGGATGATCAGCCATGATCATATTGAATGGCGGTGCAGGCTCGAAGGGCCGAATGGCCTACTCCTGCACCTATTTTCTATGTTTCTATGAGATCTTCGGTTTCCCCCCACACTCCACAGACCTACAGGTTTGCAGGTTCATTGGCTTGGAGTAGGTATAAATTGTCCACAGGGTGTGTGGGATAGTGTTGGTGTGTGGGGATCGCTGGTTGGCACGGACACATTGGGCCGAAGGGCCTGTTTCCACGCTGTATCTCCAAACTAAACGGGGAAATGCAGATGCTGGAATCTACAACAAAACCCAAAGTGCCAGGGACAAGTTACAATTTGTTTTTACATTTACCAAGCCAATTTACCTACATACCTGTACGCCTTTGGAAACATAGAAAAATAGGTGCAGGAGTAGGCCATTCGGCCCTTCGAGCCAGCACCGCCATTCAATATGATCATGGCTGATCATCTAACATCAGTACCCTGTTCCTGCTTTTTCCCCATAATTCCGTGGGTTGTGAAAGGAAACCGAAGATCTCGGAGGAAACCCACGCAGGTCACGGAGAGGGCGCGTAAACTCCGTACAGACAGCACCCGTAGTCGGGATCGAACCCGGGGTTTCCGGCGCTGTAAGGCAGCGACTCTACCGCTGCGCCACTCCGAAGTTCCTTCCTCTCCGCGATTTCTTGCGGTCTTGGGCAGAGCAGTCCCCAAACCAAGCTGGGATGCAGCCCGACACTATGCCTGACAGAAGGCAGACACAAAAAGCTGGGATAATTCAGCGTCTCTGGAGAGAGGGAATGGGTGACGTTTGGGGTCGAGAGACCCTCCTTCATCCTTGGACCACGATCCCACCAGGCCTTAATCGCACGCGCCATTTCTGACCTCATCACGTCTGGCTGCCTGCCATCCACAGCCTCCAACAGTATCATTTGCCTGCCCTGGCAAACCCACTGTCTCTGAAGCAGTCTGAAGAAAGGTCTCGGCCTGAAACGTCACCCATTCCTTCTCTGCCTGAGTTACTCCAGCATTTTGTGTCTATCCTTGGCTTGAACTAGTTCCTTCCCACATGCTATGCTTTACAGTGTGTTAACAAACTGCAGACTCGTTTGTAGATAACCCACGAGGCTAGTAGGCCGAGCCTTCTGCCACAATCATCTTCTTAAGTTTCTTGGATATTCATCATCAATATTTAAAACCCGTCCAAACCCAGTCTTTATTGGTAACACTGTGATCCGGATAACAATGTTATTCCTCGAGCAAAGACACATCCCTTGTAAATTATAAATTATTCTTCTCAATGTTTAATCATGCCACCATGGCACACCAACTCATTACCCAGTCTAGTGTAGTCGGAATTGTTTCAGCATGGAGTCATGGAGTGATACAGCGTGGAAACCTGGCCCTTCGGCCCAACATCCCACTTCGACCAACGTGTCCCCATCTGCACTAGTCCCACCTGCCTGCGTTTGGCCCATATCCCTCCAAACCTGTCCTATCCCCCTGCACCTGTCCAAACGTTTGTGATAGTCCAAGCCTCGGCTTGTACTCGCTAGAATCTAGAAGATCGAGGGGGGGATCTCATAGAAACTTACAACATTCTTAAGGGGTTGGACAGGCTAGATGCAGGAAGATTGTTCCCGATGTTGGGGAAGTCCAGAACTAGAGGTCACACAGTTTAAGGATAAGGGGGAAGTCTTTTTAGGACCGAGATGAGAAAACCATTTTTCACACAGAGAGTGGTGAATCTGTGGAATTCTCTGCCAGAGAAGGTAGTGGAGGCCACAGTTCATTGGCTATATTTAAGAGGGAGTTAGATGTGGCCCTTGTGGCTAAAGGTATCAGGGGGTGTGGAGAGAAGGCAGGGATGGGATACTGAGTTGGATGATCAGCCATGATCATATCGAATGGCGGTGGAGGCTCGAAGGGCCGAATGGCCTACTCCTGCACCTATTGTCTATGTTTCTATGTTTACCTCCTCTGGCAGCTCGTTCCATACACCCACCACCCTTTGTGTGAAAAAGGTTCCCCTCAGATTCTTATATATCTTCCTCCCCCCCCCCCCCGCCCCCCCGCTGAGTTACTCCAGCATTTTGTGTCTGTCTTCGGTTTAAACCAACACCTGCAGTTCCTTGTTGGGTCAGGGTCAGGAACGTCACTGTGGCATGATCGCGGGATTAGATCGGGATTGAGTTTGCGTCCGACCTGCGTTGAACAGGATTTTAACGCCAAATGGAGACCCTTGATGCCAACACTGGCCCGCCACCGAAGAAAATCTTCCTCATTTCACAAGCTCACAAGTTTTCGGCCATTCAGCCCATCGAGTCTACTCCGCCATTCAACCATGGCTGATCTCTGTCTCCTAATCCCATTTTCCTGCCTTCTCCCCATAACCCTTGGCACCCGAACTATCTCTGCCTTAGAAATATCCACTGCCTTGTCGGTTTCATCAGCATCTCTCTGTGTCATGGGGGGAAACTGAGTGTAGATTTGACAGGACATTTTGAGGTAATGTCACAGCATAAGTAACGAGACCAGGGCTTGAAGTTGCTGCTGTATTAATTATTTACTCATCTTGCGGCTCTTTCTATCTATTTTTATCGTTTGGGCAAGAAAGTTAATCATTGTGGCTTGTGTCTGGATCATGAGGTGATTTGAGATGATCCAGGTGCCCCGTTAGAGAGGAACTGGAAAACATGGGCCGTAGGACAGTACAGTGCAGCAACAGGCCCTTCGGCCCACCATGTCTGTGCTGGACATGGTGCCGAGTTCAATTGAGCTCCTCTGCCTTAACGTGGTCCACATCCCTCCATACCCTGCTTGTGCACGTGCCTGTCGAAAAGCCTCTCAAACTACAGTACCACATCTGGCCAGGGGTGTGAATATTTACATGGGGTCCAATTAGCCGACAAACCCGCACGCCTTTGGGACGTGGCAGGAAACCGGAGCACCTGGAGAAAACGCACGCGGTCACAGGGAGAACGTGCAAACTCCACACACACACGCACACACGTGACCTGCGTGGGTTTCCTCCGGGTGCTCCGGTTTCCTCCCACATCCCAGAGACCTGCGTGTTTGTAGGTGAATCGACCCTGTGTAGGTTAGTGTTAGTGTACGGGGATCGCTGGTCGGCGCGGACTCGGTGGGCCGAAGGGCCTGTATCTCTGAAGTCTAAAGTGTACAGACACGTCTAAATTTGCCTCTGTACGTTACTGCCTGTGTGTGTGTGCATGTGTAAGTGGGTGCATGTGCGTGCGTGTGTGTGTACGTGTGCGTGTGTGAGTGTGCGGGTGTACATGTGTGTGCGTGTGTGTGTGCGCGTGCGTGTGTACGTGTGTGCGTGTGTACGTGTGTAAGTGTGCGGGTGTACATGTGTGTGCGTGTGTGTGTGTGTACGTGTGTGCGTGTGTGTACGTGTAAGTGTGTGGGTGTACATGTGTGTACGTGTGTGTGCATGTGCGTGTGTGTGCATGTGCGTGCGTGTGTGTGTACGTGTGTGTGCGCGCGCGCATGTGTGTGTACGTGTGTGTGCGTGTGCGTGCGTGTGTGTGTACGTGTGCGCATGTGTGTGTGTGTACGTGTGTGTGTGTACATGTGTGTGTGTACGTGTGTGCGGGTGTACATGTGTGCGCGTGCACGTGTGTGTGTACGTGTGTGTGCGTGCGCACATGTGTGTGTGTACATGTGTGTGCGTGTGCGTGCGTGTGTGCGTGTGTGTGTGGGCAGAAGGTTTTTCGGCCTGAGGTGAATAAAGTGGGATTAGTGCCAGTCTGAAGAAGGGTCTCGACCCGAAACGTCACCCATTCCTTCTCTCCACAGACGCTGCCTGTCCCGCTGAGTTACTCCAGCATTTTGTGTCTATCTTCGTGTTAGACTTCGAATGAGGGTAATGACATGATGGGCTGAGCGGCCTGTTATCATGTTATAAAGTCTCCACAATCAATCATAATACAGTCCGCCATTTTTTACCAGCCAAAGGCCCGGCTTTAGAGTTGAGAGCTGAGTTGATTGTCACGTGTATCGAGGTACAGTGAAAAGCTTTTGCTGCGTGCTAACCAGTCAGCAGAAAGACGATACATGATTACAATCGACCCATCCACAGTGTATAACATGATAAAGGGAATGATGTAAATAACGTTTAGTGCAAAGTAAGATAGTCCGAGGGTCTCCAATGAGGTAGATAGTAGCTCAGGACTGCTGTCTGGTTGTGGTAGGATAGTTCAGTGGTCTGATAACAGCTGGGAAGAAACTGTCTGTGAATCTGGAGGTGTGCGTGCGTTTTCACACTTCTATACTGTTTGCCCGATGGGAGAGGGGAGAAGAGGGAGTGACCGGGGTGCGACTGGTCCTTGATGATGCTGCTGGCCTTGCTGAGGCAGCGTGAGGTGTAGATGGAGTCAATGGAAGGGAGGTTGGTTTGTGTGACGGTCCGGGCTATGTCCACAGTTCTCTGCGATTCCTCGCGGTCTGTAGCAGCTGGTGAGCGTTGCTGGGGAACGTGCCGGGATTCCGAAGCCTTCGAAGGGGAATCGAGGCGTTGGTGTGATTTCTTGGCCATTGTGTCCGTCCCTCAGCTCGTGAGAGAGACACTTCAAATAATGAATTACCTGCGGTGGGCCTGGAACTTTAATTGCCTGTGTTCCTGTGCGGCATCCTGAGAAAGGCTTGAAAACGTAATGAAACTAGTGCTGCCGCTGAGGAAGAATCTTTATTTAGTCTGTGAAAGGCCAGCAGGAGTCAGATATAGAAACATAGACATAGAAATTAGGTGCAGGAGTAGGCCATTCGGCCCTTCGAGCCTGCA
>NW_026576553.1:440000-447500 GCF_028641065.1 Leucoraja erinaceus
AGAGTTTATACCTTCTCCCCGTGACCTGCGTGGGTTTTCTCCGGGTGCACCGGTCTCCTCCCACACTCCACAGACGTGCACGTTTGTAGGTGAATTGTCTTTGATAAAGAATGTAAACTGTCCCTAGTGTGTGTGGGACGGTGCTCGTGTACGGGGGGATCGCTGGTCGGCGCGGACTCAGTGGGCTGAAGGGCCTGTTTCCACGCTGTATCTCTAAACTAAACTAAACTAAGTCTGTAGAAGGGTCTCGACCCGAAACGTCACCCATTCCTTCTCTCCAGAGATGCTGCCTGTCCCGCTGAGTTACTCCAGCATTCTGTGACTATCTAAACTAAACAAGGTGCAGGGATCTGAGCCCAGATCAGCTTTCAATTCGATAATGAGCGTTAAGTAGTCGACATCTCATGCTACCTTCATCAGCTCCTCACTCATTACAACTCAGGGTGAAACGTGGAGAAGTCAAGATCAAATGCAAGGAAGATGCTTTTCATTTGCTTTCAAATTTAAATTGATCGCCAATTTGGCTCTAATTGGACTCAAAATGGAGCAAGGCAGGTGAGGTGAGAACTTTGAATATGTTCCCAACTAATTTCAAAGTCTGGTTTCCTTTGACAACTTTTCACATCCCCGCTAGCACTTTGTGCAACCCAACAGCCAATGATTTAAGTTTAGTTTAGTTTGGTATGGTTTTGTTTAGTTTTTTTCAGTTTTAGTTTTAGAGATACAGCGCGGAAACAGGCCCTTCGGCCCATCTGGTCCATGCTGACCAGCGATCCCCGCACACTAACACTATCTTACCCCCCCCCCCCCCCCCCCCGCAAGGGACAATTTTTACATTTACCAAGCCAATTAGCCTACAGACCTGTACGTCTATGGAGTGTGGGGGAGGAAACCGAAGATCTCGGAGAAAACCTGCGCAGGTCACGGGGAGAACGTGCAAACTCCGTACAGACAGCACCCATAGTGGGGATGGAACCCGGGTCTCCGGTGCTGCATTCGCTGTAAGGCAGCAACTCTACCGCTGGGCCACTGTGGCCGCCCTTATAGTTTAGTTCATTGTTTAATATGGTTTAGTTTAGTATAGTATAGTTTAATTTAGTTTGGTTTTAGATTAGTTTAGTTTAGTGTAGTTAAGTATAGTTCGGTTAGGTTTCATTTAGTATTGTTTAAGGGGCTGTCCCACTTGGGCAACCGAATCCGC
Source organism: Leucoraja erinaceus (assembly GCF_028641065.1). Classification (NCBI taxonomy): domain Eukaryota; kingdom Metazoa; phylum Chordata; class Chondrichthyes; order Rajiformes; family Rajidae; genus Leucoraja; species Leucoraja erinaceus. Next base: position 441,202 of record NW_026576553.1, read on the forward strand.
GAGTTTTGCCGAGTTTGCCCTCGACTCGTACTCGCAGCATGGTCGACACGAGATCGTAGGAGGTCTTCGTAATGCTCCTTCATGCTCGAGAGTGGTCTCCGCGTGCTCGAGGCCCCAGCTAGGTCGCGGCGTTTTTTTCAATATGTTAAAAAATGCCCGCGAGTAAAAAAAGGTCGCCATGGAAAAAAATCGATACTTTTTTTACTCGTAGGTTTAGTCGTAGTAGGTCGGCATGTTAGTCGTAGGTAATCGAGGGTAGTGGAAGGTAATCGAAGGTTGTCGTAGATAGTCTTCAGGGAGGTCGAAGGAGGTGGTCTTCACTCTCCACTATTTGGTGTCCAATTTTCCCTAAGTTAGTTGTAGCTAGTTGAAGCTGGTCTTCAACATAGTTGAAGGAGGTCTTCAACATGTCATTTTTTCAAACTCTCCTAAACTCGCCAATTTGGTCACCCAAGTGGGACAGCCCCTTTTGTTTGTATTGTATTGTTTCGTATAGAATAATTAAGGAAGTGCAAGGTGTGAAAACGAGACAAAGGGGATGGAGATCAAGGAACATGCAGAATAGATCATTGTTAGCTTGAATTTTGTGTCTATCCTGTAACTATCATGAGCTTGGCAGCCCCATCCGAGACTGTTAAGAAATTGCCGTGAATTGTGGACAGTTGCAGCCCAGACCATCACACAAACCAACCTCCCTTCCGTCGATTCCATCCACACCTCACGCTGCCTCGGCTAGGCCAGCAACATCATCAAGGACCAGTCTCACCCCGGTCACTCCCCCTTCTCCCCTCTCCTATCGGGTAAACCGAATCACACACTTGGTGTCTATCTTCAAGCTTACTAACAATGGGGAGGGCAGCTTTTCCAAGCGAAATATCAGGCGAGATTCTATGCCTCGAAAGGGCCTGTCCCACTTGGCGATTTCTTCGGCGACTGCCGACATCGTTGACTGACGTATCAGGTCACCGAAACATTTGTGGCGTGACGTGGCGTGATGTGGCGTGACGTGGCGTGACGTGGCGTGATGACGTTTATTTTGTCACCGCTGGATTTTGAAATGTTCAAAATCTTTTGGTGACACTGATATAATGGCGGCAGTCGCCTAAATAATCGCCAAGTGGGACAGGCCCTTAAGACTCTGTGACTGTACCAGCGCCCGATAGAGCATCCACACTATATCCTTACTTTGGTATTTTAGTCCTCTCAAAATGAAAGCCAGCGTTGTGCTTGCCTTCATCTCTGGATCTGAGGAGCCAGCTTCATTCACATGGTGTAGTGGGGGGGAATAGAAGCACAGAGCCACATGGTGAGGGGAGGACATTCAGCCCTTCCTGCCCTAGGCTACCCTTTGAAGGAGTTCTCCAATTAATCCCATCTCTTGTGTTCATCGCCCACCGCCCTGCAGGTCCCTCCACTTCAATGTAGCGTCCGATTCCCTTTGAAAAAACTCCCGGCTGAGTTTTTCATCCCACTGTCCTTAGGAAGCGGAGGACTGCCGGCCACGAGATCCAGTGTCAGTAAAGTATCCCGTCTCTCCTGAATCTTATGCCCGATACTTTGTCCTTCTGGCCTTCTTGCTCGTGTTTTTATATATGCACGCATACACGCACACACGCACGCACGCACACACAAGCACGCACACACCCGCACGCACGCACACGCACACTAACACACACACACACACACATACGCACGCGCACACACACGCACGTACACACGCACGCATACGCACGCACACACACACGCAAGCACGCACACACCCGCACACACACAAACATGCACGCACACACACGCACGCACACAAACACACACACGCACACACACATACGCACACACGCACGCATACACACGCACACACACATGCAAGCACGCACACACCCGCACGCACACAAACATGCATGCACACGCACACACACACACACACGCACACATACGCGGGCACACCCACACACTCACACGCACACACACACACACACACGCGGACACACACACAGTCACACGCACACACACACATACGCACGCGCACACACACGCACGTACACACACACACAATCACGCACACACGCACACACGCATGCACACGCATGCACACACACCCGCACACACACACACATACACACACAGGGGCGGAAATCCCAGGGAGGTCAGGGGGGTCCCCCCCTGTTTTGAGAGGTGGGGGACATTCCCCCATTTTTTGTAATCCGGATTTTAAAACTCGGTGAAATCTCCGCTTTCCGCGAGACAGTAGGGGTGGGACTGCTGATCGAGGGAGAGCGCCGATTGGACGAGAGAGACGTCAGTCAGCAGTCAATGGGGGAGGGACATGATAATTCAGAGTGATGATTGGAGGAGGGAGGTGTCGGTCAGAGATGGCGGTAGGGGGATGGGATTGAGGATAGAGAGCGGTGATTGGAGGAGGGAGACGTCCTGGTGGAGTAAAGGTCATAGAAACGGAGCTTGAATTGCATGCCCAGGTCATAGGTCACAAGTGAAAAATACTCTCGGCAGCTCTGGTACACGACCTGTGCCTCACCCCTGCAGCCTGGATCGATCCTGAGTCTGAGGCGCTACAATCGCTGCCGAAACAGCCAGGGACCACCCCCGTCCCCACCCATGCCCCCCTGGCCTTGCCCCGGGAGTGGCAGAGACGTATAGATCGGAAGAACATGCCCCCAGTCATACAGCCGCGCAGAAAAACAGGCGCTTCGGCCCAGCTCAACTATTGCCTGTCAGTTTTGGTTCCCCTACAGCCCTGGAAGGACTTACGGGCTGACGGCCAGCCCAGCGTAGGTTCACCAGACTGATTCCTGGGATGTCAGGACTTTCATATGAAGGAAGACTGGATAGACTCGGCTTGTACTCGCTAGAATTTAGAAGATTGAGGGGGGATCTTACAGAAACTTACAAAATTCTTAAGGGGTTGGACAGGCTAGATGCTGGAAGATTGTTCCTGATGTTGGGTAAGTCCAGAACAAGGGGTCACAGTTTAAGGATAAGAGGGAAATCTTTTAGGACCGAGATGAGAAAAACATTTTTCACACAGAGAGTGGTGAATCTGTGGAATTCTCTGCCACACAAGGTAGTTGAGGCCACAATTCATTGGCTATATTTAAGAGGGAGTTAGGGGGTATGGAGAGAAGGCAGGTACAGGATAGTGAGTTGGATGATCAGCCATGATCATATTGAATGGCGGTGCAGGCTCGAAGGGCCGAATGGCCTACTCCTGCACCTATTGTCTATGTTTCTATGTTAAGGGTGTGGACACGCTGGAGGCAGGAAACATGTTCCCAATGTTGGATGAGTCCAGAACCAGGGGCCACACAGTTTAAGAATAAGGGGTAAACAATTTAGAACGGAGACGAGGAAACACCTTTTCCAACAGAGAGTGGTGAGTCTGTGGAATTATCTGCCTCAGAGGGCGGTGGAGGCCGGTTCTCTGGATGCTTTCAAGAGAGAGCTGGATAGGGCTCTTAAAGATAGCGGAGTCAGGGGGATATGGGGAGAAGGCAGGAACGGGGTGCTGATTGGGGATGATCAGCCATGTTCATATTGAGTGGCGGTGCTGGCTTGAAGGGCCGAATGGCCTACTCCTGCACCTATTGGCAATTGTGTATTGATATGCCCACACGGCCAACATGGATTACCAACCAATTTCCCTCCTGTGATTAATAAAGTTCTATCGTATGGTATTTAAAACTAAATTTAACACTAATCCAGGTTACAGGGGAACTGGATTCAGGCCAATTGATTATTGACATCTTGTACTCTGGATTTGAGATCTAACCCTCGTTACAAGTTAGGTGATTAGCCGATCTCAACCAATGTTCCCTCGGGGGGGGGGGGGGATTAAAAGATAAGGAACACTTTGGTGTGGATGTCAGGATTATCATTCAAGGCTCTCAAGGAAGTTCTGTTATATTCCTAGATATAGAATTAGTATTGAATTGTAGCGAATTGACTGACACAGCATGGAAAGAGGCTCTTCGGCCCATCGAGCCGATGCTGACCATCGATCTCCCGTTCGATGTTATCCAATTTCCCTGATGGAATAAATAAAGTTCGATCCTATCATATGTCCCATCTACACTGGCCAATATCCCTCTAAACCTGTCCTATCCATGTACCTGTCTAAATGTCACTGGATGCGAATTAACAAACAAAGCAGGTCAGGTAGCAAGTCTGGAGAACTAGGATAGGTGAAGTTTCACCGCTCCATGTTCTCCACAGATGCTGCCTGACCTGCTGAGGAACTCCCGCACTTTGGGTCTTTTGACCAAAGCTCCACCGAGTCCGCACCGACCAGCGATCCCCGCACACTGACACTATCCTACACCCACACTGGGGACAAAATTACATTCACACCAAGCCATTGGACAATGGCGGGCTCCACCAAACCTTGATTCATTTAGAAACATAGAAATTAGGTGCAGGAGGAGGCCATTCGGCCCTTCGAGCCTGCACCGCCATTCAATATGATCATGGCTCATCATCCAACTCAGTATCCCGTACCTGCCTTCTCTCCATACCCTCTGATCCCCTTAGCCACAAGGGCCACATCTAACTCCCTCTTAAATATAGCCAATAGAAACATAGAAACATAGAAATTAGGTGCAGGAGTAGGCCATTCAGCCCTTCGAGCCTGCACCGCCATTCAATATGATCATGGCTGATCATCCAACTCAGTATCCCGTACCTGCCTTCTCTCCATATCCCTTGATCCCTTTAGCCACAAGGGCCACATCCAACTCCCTCTTAAATATAGCCAATGAACTGGCCTCAACCGTCTCTGCACTCCCTCTATGGCAATAATGTCCTTCCTCAGATTTGGAGACCAAAACTGTACGCAATACTCCAGGTGTGGTCTCACCAAGACCCTGTACAACTGCAGTAGAACCTCTCTGCTCCTATACTCAAATCCTTTGCAATGAAAGCTAACATACCATTCGCTTTCTTCACTGCCTGCTGCACCTGCATGCCTACTTTCAATGACTGGTGTACCATGACAACCAGGTCTCGCTGCATCTCACCTTTTCCTAGTCGGCCACCATTTAGATAATAGTCTGCTTTCCTTCTTTTGCCACCAAAATGGATAACCTCACATTTATCCACATTATACTTCATCTGCCAAACATTTGCCCACTCACCCAGCCTATCTAAGTCCCCCAGCTTAGTGTCATCCGCAAACTTGGAGATATTGCCTTCAATTCCCTCATCCAGATCATTCATATATATTGTAAATAGCTGGGGTCCCAGTACTGAGCCTTGGGGTACCCCACTAGTCACTGCCTGCCATTGTGAAAAGGACCCGTTTACTCCTACTCTTTGCTTCCTGTTTGCCAGCCAGTTCTCTATCCACATCAATACTGAACCCCCAATGCCTTGTGCTTTAAGTTTGTATACTAATTTCTTATGTGGGACCTTGTCGAAAGCCTTCTGGAAGTCCAGATACACCACATCCACTGGTTCTCCCCTATCCACGCTACTAGTTACATCCTCGAAAAATTCTATAAGATTCGTCAGACATGATTTACCTTTCGTAAATCCATGCTGACTTTGTCCAATGATTTCACCACTTTCCAAATGTGCTGCTATCCCATCTTTAATAACTGACTCTAGCAGTTTCCCCACTCCCGATGTTAGACTAACGGGTCTGTAATTCCCCATTTTCTCTCCCCCTCCCTTCTTAAAAAGTGGGGTTACGTTTGCTACCCGCCAATTTTCAGGAACTACTCCAGAATCTAAAGAGTTTTGAAAGATTATTACTAATGGATCCACTATTTCTGGAGCTACTTCCTTAAGTACTCTGGGATGCAGCCTATCTGGCCCTGGGGATTTATCGGCCTTTAATCCATTCAATTTACCCAACACCACTTCCTGGCTAACCTGGATTTCACTCAATTCCTCCAACTCCTTTGACCCGCGGTCCCCTGCTATTTCCGGCAAATTATTTATGTCTTCCTTAGTGAAGACGGAACCAAAGTAGTTATCTCAATGAACTGGCCTCGACTACCCTCTGTGGCAGAGAGTTCCAGAGATTCACCACTCTCTGTGTGAAAAAAGTTCTTCTCATCTCGGTTTTAAAGGATTTCCCCCTTATCCTTAAGCTGTGACCCCTTGTCCTGGACTTCCCCAACATCGGGAGCAATCTTCCTGCATCTAGCCTGTCCAACCCCTTAAGAATTTTGTAAGTTTCTATAAGATCCCCTTTCAATCTCCTAAATTCTAGAGAGTATAAACCAAGTCTATCCAGTCTTTCTTCATAAGACAGTCCTGACATCCCAGGAATCAGTCTGGTGAAC
>NW_026576553.1:450000-470496 GCF_028641065.1 Leucoraja erinaceus
GCGGACTCAGTGGGCCGATGGGCCTGTCTCGAATCTAAAGTAAAGACTCTATAACTCGTAAGAACCAAAGGGAAGGGTATTGGCGGAAGGGGGAAGGAGGTGGGATAGCTGGATAGGCACAGGGATGAGAGATGTTTAGTTTCATTTAGTACAGCACGGAAACAGGCCCTTCGGCCCACCGAGTCCGTACCGACCATTGATCCCCGCACACTAACACCATCCTACCCACACTAGGGACAATTTACCTTTATACCAAGCCAATTAACGTACAAACCTGAGCGCCTTTGGAGTGTGGGAGGAAACCGAAGATCCCGGAGAAAACCCACGCAGGTCACGGGGAGAACGCACAAACTCAGTGCAGACAGCACCCGTGGTCGGGATCGAACCCGCGTCTCTGGCGTCTTCTTTAGTAGTTCAGCACTGCTCTTTGGTTGTGGTAGGATGATTCAGTTGCCTGCAAACAGCTGGGAAGAATCTGTCCCTGAATCTGGAGGTGTGCGTACGTTTTCACACTTCTCTACCTCCTGCTTGATAGGAGAGGGGGAGAAGAGGGAGTGGCCGGGGTGAGACTGGTCCTCGATGATGCTGCTGGCCTTGCTGAGGCAGCGTGAGGTGTAGATGGAGTCAATGGAAGGGAGGTTGGTTGGTTGGCCTTGACCTGCTGAGTTCCTCCGGCACTTTGCACACAATTTCATCATCTGCAGTTCGTTGTACTGCAAAGCATAGCTTTTGCTCTTTATATTTAAGCAGCCCATTAAACCCGCCCACAGTGTACAGATACAGGATAAAGGGCAAGGTCAAGTCCAGTAAAGTCCGATTGAAGATAGACTGACGGTGTCCAATGAGGTGGATGGGAGGTCTAGTTGGTGAGAGGACCGTTCAGTTGTCAGATAATATTTGGGATTAAAAAATCAAAATCAATTTTATCATCTTGCCTTTCTTGAACAAGGACGCCATATTCTCTGTCCTCTGATCGTTTACCAAAACGATCCCAGGAATGAGTGGGTTAACATATGTTGAGCGTTTGTCGGCACTGGGCCTGTACTCGCTGGAGTTTAGAAGGATGAGGGGGGGACCTCATTGAAACGTACAGAATAGTGAAAGGCCTTGGATAGAGTGGATGTGGAGAGGATGTTTCCACTAGTGGGAGAGGTCACAGCCTCAGAATTAAAGGACGTACCTTTAGAAAGAAGATGAGGAGGAATATCTTCAGTTAGACGGTGGTGAATCTGTGGAATTCTTTGCCACAGACGGCAGTGGAGGCCAAGTCAATGGATATTTCTAAGGCGGAGATTGACAGATTCTTGATTAGTACGGGTGTCAGGGGCGACGGGGAGAAGGCAGGGGAATGGAGTACAGAGGGAAAGATAGATCAGCCATGAATGAATGGCATTGATGGGCCAAATGGTCTAATTCTGCTCCTATAACTGATAAAGTTATCTGGCACTTCTGATGAATATTTGATGCTACAGATACAAGTAACCTTCTAAAATCAAACTTTAGAAGGATGAGAGGAGGTCTTGTAGAAACATATAACATTCTTAAGGGATTGGACAGGTAAGATGCAGGAAAAATGTTCCCCATGTTGGGTGGAGTCCAGAACCAGGGGTCACACACAGTTTAAGAATAAGGGGTCGGACACTTAGGACTGAGATGAGGAAAAACTTTTTCACCCAGAGAGTTGTGAATCTGTGGAATTCTCTGCCACAGAAGGCAGTGGAGGCCGATTCACTGGATGTTTTCAAGAGAGAGTTAGATTTAGCTCTTGGGGCTAACGGAATCAAGGGATATGGAGAGAAAGCAGGAACGGGGGACTGATTGGGGATGATCTTCGGTTTGCTCCCACACTCCAAAGACGGACAGGTTTGTAGTCTGAAGAAGGGTTTCGGCCCGAAACGTTGCCTATTTCCTTCGCTCCATAGATGCTGCTGCACCCGCTGAGTTTCTCCAGCTTTTTTGTGTAACCTTCGATTCTCCAGCATCTGCAGTTCCCTCTTAAACACAGGTTTGTAGGTCAATTGGCTCGGTATAAATGTAAAATTGTCCCTAGTGCATGTAGGATAGTGTTGGTGTGCGGGGATCGCTGGTCGGCATGGACTCGGTGGGCCGAAGGGCCTGTTTCCGTGCTGTATCTCTAAACTAAAAAAACTAAGACTATCTTGGTTTTGCAAGCAAAAGAATGGGTGGTTTGTGAACTGAAATATATCCACAATTGCAATGCATTCCTTCTCTAAGTATACGATGTTCTCTACAATAGTTTGATCTGTGTTTAGTGGGTGAGGTTGCAGCTCCTGTCACCCGTGGAGACTCTGCAATCTGACTGTGCTGGCTGGGTAACCTGCTTATTATTTCCCTGACCTGCAGGCCCAGGGACCGCTTCTCCCCAGCTACCATCATGCTCCTGAACACCACAAAACACTCACCTCAGCAACTGTCACCTCCCCTGGGAACGCAGCAGTAACACGGTGATCGCCACAGGTCCTATAGCGAGCGAGATAGTCCCCTCGATGAAAAAGACGTAGTACGGTCACGGGCAGATTCATGGGCCATTTTAGGCCCCATTTCCGTAACCGGCTTCCGTCTCCGCACCAAAGATCCCGTAGGATAACTAGCGCGGAGACGGAAGCCGGTTACGGAAACATCCTCGTAAAAATAAAAGGTACACAAAAATGCTGGAGAAACTCAGCGGGTGCAGCAGCCCGAAACGTGGCCTATTTCCTTCGCTCCATAGATGCTGCTGCACCCGCTGAGTTTCTCCAGTATTTTTGTGTACCTTCGATTTTCCAGCAACTGCAGTTCCTTCTTAAACAACTCGTAAAAATAAAAGTTATTTGGGCAAAATCTTCTCCTCATTTTCAGAATTTAAATTCATTAACACAAACTGTTCCCCTGCAACGTTGATTACACTGCGGGTCGGGTCGGGTCGGGTCGGGTCGGGTCGGGTCCGGTTACTGAAATGGATGAAAAAAAGGCCCACGTTCCGCTCCGTTGCGTACTACACGTCAGCCCATTGCATTCAGCAGGAGTGGTCTATCTTGCTCCGCTATAGGATCTTTGGTGTTGGCAGCAGCTCCGCAGTTTGAGGAACATCCTCCCCTCCAAGACCAACCTCCCCTTGAATCCAACTCCAACGAAGAAGATGGCCACTGGCCACCACCGACTGGTAGAACATCTGCAGCATCTTACTGCAGATGTTGAAGGAGCGGGGCCTTCTCACAAAGTCCAGCCGGCTCCGTCCCATCTTGTACAGGGGCCTCAGCGTTCCAGGACCAGTCCGTTTACTGTCCAGGTACCAACTCCAAGGTACTTGTACTCCCTGGTAAACTGCACATCCACACCATTGATGGAGACAGGGGACAGGGGTGTTCCTCTCCTCCTAAAGTCCACCACTAACTCCTTAGTCTTGTCGCTGTTGAGCTGCAGGTGATTCAGCCCACACCACAACAAAGTCGGTGAGTACAACATATCTTAAGAATTAGATGACAGAACAATGAACATCGGTCATCATAAGATCATATGTGATAGGAGCAGAATTAGGCCATTCGGCCCATCAAGTCTACTCCGCCATTCAATCATGGCTGATCTATCTCTCCCTCCTAACCCCATTCTCCTGCATTCTCCCCATAACCTCTGACACCTGTACTAATCAAGAATCTATCTCAGCCTTAAAAATATCCACCTTCTGTGGCAAAGAATTCCACAGATTCACCACCCTCTGACTAAAGACATTTCTCCTCATCTCCTTCTGAAAAGAACATCCTTTAATTCTGAGGCTGTGACCTCTAGTCCTGGACTTTCCCACTAGTGGAAACATCCTGTCCACACCCACTCTATCCAGGCCTTTCGCTATTCATTATGTTTCAATGAGACCCTGCTGGTATAGGAAGGAACTGCAGATGCTGGTTTAAACCAAAGATAGACACAAAATGCTGGAGTAACTCAGTGGGACAGGCAGCATCTTAGTTTAGTTTCCTTTAGAGATACAGCACGGAATCAGGCACTTCAGCCCTCCGGGTCCACGCGGACCAGCATTCCCCGTACACTAACACTATCCTGCACATACTACAGACATTTACCAAGCCAATTTCCCTACATACACTCGATATTAAGTGTTTCCCACTGGTATTCAAGAGAGTATTGACTGGTATACACTGGCATTCAGTTTAAGAATAAGGGGTCGGGCATTTTGGACTGAGATGAGGAAAAACCTTTTCACCCGGAGAGTTGTGAATCTGTGGAATTCTCTGCCACAGAAGGCAGTGGAGGCCGATTCACTGGATGTTTTCAAGAGAGAGTTAGATTTAGCTCTTCGGGCAAACGGAATCAAGGGATGTGGGGAGAAGGCAGGAACGGGGTACTGATTCGGGATGATAAGCCATGATCATAAGGATGGCCCCTAATCCTCGAAGGGCCGAATGGCCTACTCCTGCAATATTCACTATGTTTTTGGATGTGACTTCCTTCGCATTATTGAGTGCAGTTCCCCTGAATACTGGCCCTTGGGAGAGTGATCGGCCTTTGATATTTGTCCGGGAGTGCCAATAACGAGCGGCAGGCTGGATTTATCAGAGCAACTCCTGTCACCGGATCTGCAGATGTGCTATTTCGTTACGGCAAAGGGAGAGTTTCCGGCTGTTGATGCTGCGTCCTAGCTGCACTGGTGCGCTCTGCACAACTGAACGAACACTAACGTTCACCAGATCAAGGCACCGCTATAGAGCGGCGGGTAGAGACACTGCCTCACAGCGCCAGGGTCCCGGGTTCAGTACTGACCACGGGTGCTGTCCGCACTGAGTTTGCACGTTCTCCCTGTGACCCGTGTGGGTTTTCCCCGGGTGCTCCGGTTTCCTCCCACACTCCGAAGACGTGTGCGTTTGTAAGTGAATTTGTTACCATTGTAAACTGTCTCCAGTGTGTGTAGGATAGTGTTAGTGTGCGGGGTGATCGCTGGACGGCACGGACTCAGCGGGCCGAAGGGCCTGTTTCCGCATTGTATCTCCGCAATCTAATGCCCCCGTCCCACTTAGGAAACCTGAACGGAAATCTCTGGAGACTTTGTGCCCCACCCAAGGTTTCCGTGCGGTTCCCGGAGGTTTTTGTCAGTCTCCCTAATGGTCAAAAGTGGTTTCCGCTTCTTCTATGTTCCGGCCATTATTTCAAAAAATTAAAAATGCTGCGTCCGTGACAAAAAACTAGGTTGCCGTTTTAAAAATCGGTCATGAACGAACCCGAAGTCGTTGCGATGCTAGTTCAAGGTGGTTGCCGGAGCGGGTAGACGACCCACTGCCTCACAGCGCCAGGGTCCCGGGTTCAGTACTGGCCACGGGTGCTGTCCGTACTGAGTTTGCACGTTCTCCCTGTGACCCATGTGGGTTTTCCCTGGGCAACCTCCGGCAACCTCCTGCACACTCCGAAGACGTGTGCGCAACCAAGTGAATTCCGGCAACCATTGCAAACTGTCTCCAGTGTGCAAGGATCCGGCAACCACCTGTGCGGGGCAACCGCTAGACGGCACCGGACCTCACCACCTGCCAACCTCCGGCAACCGCCTTGTATCTCCGGCAACCACCTGCCCCCTCCGGCAACCACCTGCAACCTGAACGGAAACCACCTGGAGACTTCCGGCCCACCCAAGCAACCACCTGCAGTTCCCTGCAGGTTTTTGTCAGTCTCCCTAATGGTCAAAAGTGGGTTCCGCTTCTACTATGTCCCGGCGACTATTTCAAAATATTCAAAACCGGCTGCGACTAAAAATAGGTTGCCGTTTTAAAAATCGGTATTTTTTTAGTCGAAGCCAGTTGCGATGTTAGTTGAAGGTGGTTGCCGGAGGTTGCAGAAGACCTTCTACCACCTGCAACCACCTGCAACCTCCGGCAACCACCTGCAACCTCCGGCAACCACCTGCAACCTCCGGCAACCACCTGCAACCTCCGGCAACCACCTGCAACCTCCGGCAACCACCTTCAACTAGCATCGCAAACGGCTTCGACTAAAAAATGACCGATTTTTAAAACGGCAAACTATTTTTCGTCCCGGCTGGTTTTTAATTTTTTGAAATAATCGCCGGAACATAGAAGAAGCAGAAACCACTTTCGACCATTTGGGAGACTGACAAAAACCCCCAGGAACCGCACGGAAACCTTGGGTGGGGCGCAAAGTCTCCAGAGGTTTCCGTTCAGGTTTCCTAAGTGGGACAGGGGGCATAACGGTCTAAATACGAATAGATAAAGCTTTATCCATCCCCGGAGGCAAACTGGTCTGCCAACAAGTCACAGCACATGACAGGGTCATGAAAACTAGAAATTAAAAGTGAAAACAAAGAGATAAAGACAAGCTACTGTTGGCTGGCGGTCGTGCGCACCGCGCCTCACCAGAACAATCGAACAAACAAACGCAGGCGTATCCCCTGGGCAGAGAATTCTAAACTAAAGTGCCCCCCCACCCCCACCCCCCACCCCCATACACCAGCCCCCCTTTCTTTCCCCCCCCCAGGTCCTCCATTGTCTTCCCTTGTCTTCCCCCCCCCCCCCCCCCCCAAATAAAGGCTCCTCCACATCTCAAACAGTGAGAGGAACAGAGAGGGTCGGGAATTGAGAGGCTCATGCACAGAGAGTGGAACAGTGAAAGGCCTGGATAGAGAGGATGTGGAGAGGATGTTTCCACTAGTGGGGGAGAGAGTCCAGGACCAGAGGGCACAGCCCCAGAATTAAAGGGTGAACTTTGAGAAAGGAGATGAGGAGGGAACTTCTTGAGTCGGAGGGTGGCGAAAACTCCAATCCAGTCGGAAGAAGGGTCCCGGCCTGAAACATCACCCATCCGTGTCCTCCAGAGATGCTGCTTGAGTTACTCCAACACACTGTACTTATCTTTGGTATAAATCAGCGTCTGCAGTTCGTTTGTGTCGACATTGTACCAGAGAGATGTCTGGGTCTGAGAGCATCAGTTACGAGGTTGGACAGAGCTAGATTGTTTTCTCTGGAATGCCAAAGACTGACAAGTATATTAAATCATAAGAAGTGTAGATGTCTATGTTAGACAGTCAGAGCATTTTTTTCCCCCGAGTGTGGAAACATCAAAGACTAGAGGGCATCGCTTTAATAGACAATAGACAATAGGTGCAGGAGTAGAGGCCATTCAGCCCTTCGAGCCAGCACCGCCATTCAATGTGAGCATGGCTGATCATCCCCAATCAGTACCCCGTTCCTGCTTTCTCCCCCATATCCCCTGACTCCGCTATCCTTAAGAGCCCTATCTAGCTCTCTTTTGAAAGTATCCAGAGAACCGCCCTCTGAGGCAGAGAATTCCACAGACTCACAACTCTCTGTGTGAAAAAGTTTTCCCTCGTCTCCGTTCTAAATGGCTGACTCCTTATTCTTAAACTGTGTGTGTGGCCCCTGGTTCTGGACTCACCCAATGTCGGGAACACGTTTCCTGCCTCTAGCGTGTCCAAACCCTTAATAATCTTCATAGGTTTCGATGAGATTCACTCTCATCCTAAAACAGAAAGGGGCAAAGTTTCAAGGAGATGTGTGGGGCAATTGTTTCTCACACAGAGGGTGGTGGGTGCCTGAAACGCACTGCCAGGGGTGATGGTGGAGGCAGATACGATAGTGGCGTTTAAGAGGCTTTTAGATGCGCATGTGTATATGCAGGGAATGAAGGGATACATATCAAGTGAAGTTTCTCCAGAGAGAGTTAGATATAGCTCTTCGGGCTATACCTAGCCCTTGGCTCAGATGTTGCTCTTGGGGCTAACGGAATCAAGGGTTATGGGGAGAAAGCAGGAACAGGGTACTGATTCTGGATGATCAGCCACAGCCATGTTGAATGGCGGTGCTGGCTCGATGGGCCGAACGGCCTCCTCCTGCTATTTTCTACGTTTAAGGCTAAGGGGGAAGTCTTTTAGGACCGAGATGAGAACATGTTTTTTCACACAGAGAGTGGTGGATCTGTGGAATTCTCTGCCACAGAAGGTAGTTGAGGCCACAGTTCATTGGCTATATTTAAGAGGGGGTTAGATGTGGCCCTTGTGGCTAAAGGGATCAGGGGGTATGGAGAGAAGGCAGGGATGGGACACTGAGTTGGATGATCAGCCATGATCATGTTGAATGGCGGTGTAGGCTCGAAGGGCCGAATGGCCCCCTCCTGCACCTATTTTCTATATTTCTATGTTTCTATGAACTGCAGATGCTGGAAAATCAAAGGTAGACAAAATTGCTGGACAAGCACAGCGGGTGAGGCAGCATCTATGGAGCAAAGGGAATAGGCAACGTTTCGGGCCAAAACCCTTTCACACGGAGAGTGGTGAAACTCATCCAGTCCACTCCGCCATTCAATCTTGGCCGATCTCTCTCTGCCTCCTCACCCCATTTTCCTGCCTTCTCCCCGTAACCCTTGACACCCGTTCCAATCAAGAATTTGTCTCTGGTCTGCCTTAAAAAATATCCACTGACTTGGCCTCCACCGCCCTCTGTGGCAATGAATTAACTAAAGAAGTTCATCCTCACCGCCTTTCTGAAAGAGCGCCCTTTAATTCTGAGGCTGTGACCTCTGGTTGTAGATTCTCCCACCAGTGGAAACATCCTCTCCACATCCACTCTATCCAGGCCTTTCATTATTCTATGAGTTACAATGAGGTTCCCCCTCATCCTTCTAAACTCCAGTGAGTACAGGCCCAGATCCAACAAGTGCTCATCATATGCTAACCCCCTCATTCCTGGGATCGATCTCGTAAACCTCCTCTGGACCCTCTCCAGAGCCAGCACATCCTTCCTCAGATCCGGGGCCCAAATCGATGCAAAAAGCTGGAGGAACTCAGCGGGACAGGCAGCATCTCTGGAGCGAAGGAACAGGCGACGTTTCGAGTCGAGACCCTTCTTTAGCCTTGTGGGGCCTCTCGTAAACGCCATGGAGGTGAAAATGAGACTGGCCTGGATTTGTACCGGACTCTGACAGGGGCAGGATCGGAGTCAGCCGTGCAGCCTCTGGTTTATTGAGGCTCATTGGCACAGCACTCAGCTCCCCAGCCCCGAAACGCCAGGCTCCTAGCTCCACGTGTTGTGGGCTGCCGGAGCTGAGCGACTGGACTTGTATTCACTGGAATTTAGAAGGATGAGAGGGAATCTTATAGAAACGTTTTCAGTTCTTGGAGGGATTGGACAGGCTAGATGCAGGAGAAATGTTCCCCATGTTGGGGGAGTCCAGAACCAAGGGTCACACACAGTTTAAGAATAAGGGGTCAACCATTTTGGACTGAGATGAGCAAAAACACTTTTCCACCCAGAGAGTTGTGAATCTGTGGAATTCTCTGCCACAGAAGGCAGTGGAGGCCGATTCACTGGATGTTTTCAAGAGAGAGTTAGATTTAGCTCTTAGGGCTAACGGAATCAAGGGGTATGGGGAGAAAGTAGGAACGGGGGACTGATTCTGGATGATCAGCCGTGATCATATTGAATGGCGGGTGCTGGCTCGAAGGGCCGAATGGCCTACACCTGCACCTATTGTCTATGTTTCTAATGACGACACCAGGGAGAAGCTTTAGGGACTGAAGATAACTGGTGTAATTGGTGACTTAGTGTGGCTGCTCTTGTTGGCGTTCATGTATTAGTTGACGAATGCAGCTGACTTGAATAATTTATACCCCGAACATGTTGACCCATGCTGCGGTAGAATTACTAACCCACCTCTCTCTCTCTTTGTGCTTTCTGGGAAGAATTTCTCTCTTTAGGTCAAACCAGAGTCGTTTAAGTTCTAGTTTTAATTTCGCGATACAGACCCTTCAGCCCAGCGGGTCCACGCCGACCTGCGATCTCCCCCACACACTAACACTGCCCTACACACGCCCGTGAGAATGTTTACACTTATACCAATGAAACGTACAAAATAATGAAAGGCCTGGATAGAATGGATGTGGAGAGGATGTGGAGAGTCTAGGATCAGAGGTCACAGCCTCAGAATTAAAGGGACATTCCTTTAGGAAGAAGATGAGAAGGAACTTCTTCAGTCAGAGGGTGGTGAATCTGTGGAACTCATTGCCACAGAGGGCTGTGCAGGCCGTCAGTGGAGATTTTTGTGAGGCAGAGATAGATAGACAAATTCCGGATTAGAACGGGTGTCAAGGGTTACGGGGAGAGGGGCAGGAAAATGGGATTTAGGAGGCAGAGATCAGCCATGATTAAATGGCGGGGGGGACTCGATGGGCCGAATGGCCTAACTCTACTCCTCTTAACTTGTGAGCCTGCGAACCTGCACGTCTCTGGAGCGCGGGGGGAAAGCGAAGATCTCGGAGAAAACCCACGGGGAGAACGTACAAACTCCGCACAGACAGCGCCCGTAGTCGGGATCGAACCCGGGTCTCCGGCGCTGCAAGTGCTGCAAGTGCTGCAAGGGCTGCAACTGCTGCAAGGGCTGCAAGTGATGCAAGGGCTGCAAGTGATGCAAGGGCTGCAATTGCTGCAAGTGGTGCAAGGGCTGCAAGGGCTGCAAGGGTTGCAAGGGCTGCAAGTGCTGCAAGGGCTGCAAGTGCTGCAAGGGCTGCAAGTGGTGCAAGGGCTGCAAGGGCTGCAAGTGCAAGTGGTGCAAGGGGTGCAAGGGCTGCAACTGCTGCAAGGGCTGCAAGGGCTGCAAGTGCTGCAAGTGCTGCAAGGGCTGCAAGGGCTGCAAGGGCTGCAAGGGCTGCAAGGGCTGCAAGCTGCAAGGGCTGCAAGCTGCAAGGGCTGCAAGGGCTGCAAGGGCTGCAAGGGCTGCAAGGGCTGCAAGGGCTGCAAGGGCTGCAAGGGCTGCAAGTGCTGCAAGGGCTGCAAGGGCTGCAAGGGCTGCAAGTGCTGCAAGGGCTGCAAGGGCTGCAAGGGCTGCAACTGCTGCAAGGGCTGCAAGTGCTGCAAGGGCTGCAAGGGCTGCAAGGGCTGCAAGTGCTGCAAGGGCTGCAAGGGCTGCAAGGGCTGCAAGTGCTGCAAGGGCTGCAAGGGCTGCAAGGGGGCTGCAAGCGTTTAGTTTGCTGCAAGGGCTGCAACTGCTGCAACTGCTGCAAGTGGTGCAAGGGCTGCAAGGGCTCCACAAAGTCAAACCAGAGTCGTTTAGTTTAGTTCATAAGTGATAGGAGCAGAATTAGGCCATTCGGTCCATCAAGTCTACTCTGTCATTTATTCTTGGCTGATCTATCTCTCCCTCCTAACCTCAGAGATACAGCGGGGAAACAGGCCCTTCGGCCCATCGAGTCCGCGCCGACCAGCGATCCCTGCACACTGCCCTACCCACTAGCGCCAATTTACAATTTCACCAGAAACAGTAAACCCACACGTCAGGGCAGCGCGGTGGCGCAGCGGTAGAGTCGCCGCCTCACAGCGCCGGGAACCCGGATTCGATGATGTCCACGGGCGCTGTCTGTATGGAGTTTGCACGTTCTCCCCGTGACCTGCGTGGCTTTTCTCCGGGAGCTCCGGTTTCCTCCCACACTCCAAAGAGTTTGTGATTGGAGGGTTAATTTGCCCCATTGTGTGTCGGGTAGTGTTAGCGTGCTGGTCGGCACGGACTTGGTGGGCCGAAGGGCCTGTTTCCGCTCTGTATCTCCACAGTCTGAAGTCGGGGAGTTTAGATCAGCTTGGGAGGATAACAGGACAATGGCAACTGCGAGACAGTTATTGACCAGAATTTACTCGAGACAGCTAAGTCCCTTGTGGTTGTGGCAATGTCTTATTGATTGGATCGTAAACAGTCTCCCATGGATAGACCCATTTGGAGACAAGACTACAACATTAGCTTTGTGTTCAACATTGGAAAGTGTTGTACACTGTGTACAAATAACATTGGAACCGTGCCAGAGAAACAGCAATGGGGCAAAGTGGGCGGTTAAAGAGGGGAGGGAGGGAGGGTGAGAGGGAGGGAGTGTGTGATAGAGAGGGAGGGAGTGAGTGTGGAGAGAGGGAGGGAGGGAGAGAGGGAGGGAGGGAGGGGGAGAGGGAGGGAGAGGGAGAGAGGGAGGGAGAGGGAGGGAGAGGGAGGAGAGAGAGGGAGGGAGGGAGGGAGGGAGAGAGGGAGGAGAGAGGGAGGGAGAGGGGAAGGAGGGACCGAGGGAGGGAGAGAGGGAGGGAGGGAGAGAGGGAGGGAAGGGAGGTGAGAGGAAGGGAGGGAGAGTGGAAGAAAGCACTATCCTACACACACTAGGGACAATTTACAATTTTTACAAAAATCAATTGATCTACAAACCTGCACGTCTTTGGAGTCTGTGGCAAAGAATTCCACAGATTCACCACCCTCTGACTGAAGAAATCCCTTATCAACTCCTTACTAAGGGAACAGCCTTCAATTCTGAAGCTGTGACCTCTGGTCCAAGACTCTCCCACTAGTGGAAACATCCTCTCCACATCCAGGCTGTCCGTTCTTTTAGGAAGGAGATGAGGAGGAATTGATTTCGTCAGAGGGTGGTGAATCTGTGGAACTCTTTGCCACAGACGGCTGTGGAGGCCACAAGTCAGTGGATATTTTTAAGGCCGGGATAGACAGATTCTTGATTAGTGCGGGTGTCAGAGGTTATGGGAAGAAGGCAGGAGAATGGGGTTAGGAGTGAGAGAGAGATCAGCCATGATTGAATCGACTTGATGGGCCGAATGGCCTAATTCTGCTCCTATCACATATGATCTTATGATGATCTATGTTCTTTGTTCTGTCATCTAATGCTTAAGATACGTTGTACTCACCGACTTTGTTGTGGTGTGGGCTGAATCACCTGCAGCTCAACAGCGACAAGACTAAGGAGTTAGTGGTGGACTTTAGGAGGAGAGGAACACCCCTGTCCCCTGTCTCCATCAATGGTGTGGATGTGCAGTTTACCAGGGAGTACAAGTACCTTGGAGTTGGTACCCAGACAGTAAACGGACTGGTCCTGGAACGCTGAGGCCCCTGTACAAGATGGGACGGAGCCGGCTGGACTTTGTGAGAAGGCCCCGCTCCTTCAACATCTGCAGTAAGATGCTGCAGATGTTCTACCAGTCGGTGGTGGCCAGTGGCCATCTTCTTCGTTGGAGTTGGATTCAAGGGGAGGTTGGTCTTGGAGGGGAGGATGTTCCTCAAACTGCAGACAATACAGCTCACACCCCTCCGTGACACACACTGGTCAACCTGAGGAGCACCTTCAGCAACAGACTGGTTCCACCAAGATGCAGCACAGAACGCCACAGGAGATCCTTCTTCCCTGTGGCTATCAAACTGTACAACCCCTCCCCCTTCTGTCGTGGGGTAGACTGAGACTGACTCCCCTCCCCCCTCCCCCCCAATCTTTGCACATCCCCAATCCTATCCACTCATCACTTTAATTTCATGTTTCATATATCTCGTTGTGTTTTTTATGATCATATTCCCTCCTGGGATGAATAAAGGTCTATCGTATCGTTTTGTATGTTTAACCCCAAATGCCAAGATACAGACTGAAGCACCAGAGATGTTGCGAGATTGCAGGATTCATAGAAACATAGAAATTAGGTGCAGGAGTAGAGGCCATTCGGCCCTTCCAGCCTGCACCGCCATTCAATATGATCATGGCTGATCATCCAACTCAGTATCCCATCCCTGCCTTCTCTCCATACCCCCTGATCCCTTTAGCCACAAGGGCCACATCTAACTCCCTCTTAAATATAGCCAATGAACTGTGTGGCCTCAACTACCCTCAGTGGCAGAGAATTCCACAGATTCACCACTCTCTGTGTGAAAAATGGTTTTCTCATCTCGGTCCTAAAAAGAATTCCCCCCTTATCCTTAAACTGTGTGACCCCTTGTTCTGGACTTCCCCAACATCGGGAACAATCTTCCTGCATCTAGCCTGTCCAACCCCTTCAGAATTTTGTAAGTTTCTATAAGATTCAGGAGCAGTATCCTTGCCCTTAGTTATGAATATTAATGTGCACGTTTTGTATTTCGGATGTGCTTTGCACACAGTATTTCCTTTGCCTGGATTTGCATGAGATGCCTTTACATTTCAGGAGAGCATAGTTCCCTGGGACTATGCACCGAGCTATCCCTATAGAGACGAGAGAGAGAGAGAGAGAGAGAGAGAGAGAGAGAGAGAGAGAGAGAATCTTGTATATCCATTAAAGTCATAGAGTGATACAGCGTGGAAACAGGCCCCTCACCCCCAACTTGCCCACACCGGCCAACATGTCCCAACTACACTAGTCCCACCTGCCTGCGCTTGGTCCATATCCCTCCAAACCTGTCCTATCCATATACCTGTCTAACTGTTTCTTAAACGTTGGGATAGTCCCAGCCTCAACTACCTCCTCTGGCAGCTCGTTCCATACATGAAAATGTTGCCCCTCAGATTCCTATTAAATCTTTTCCCCTTCACCTTAAACCCATGTCCTCTGGTCCTCGATTCCCCTACTCTGGGCAAGAGACTCTGTGCGTCTACCCGATCTATTCCTCTCATGATTTTAGTGCTGGAGTAACTCAGCGGGACAGGCAGCATCTCTGGAGAGAAGGAATGGGTGACATTTCGGGTCAGGACCAGAGAAGGGCCACAGCCTGAAATGTCACCCATCCTCTTTCTCCAGAGATGCTGCCTGACCCGCTGAGTTACTCCAGCACTTTGTGTCTATCCTTGGTAGAATGTTCATGTTGATCAGTGATAGGAGCAAAATTAGGCCATTCAGACCATCAAGTCTCCTCCGCCATTCAATCACGACTGATCTATCTCTCCCTCCTCACCCCATTCTCCTGCCTTCTCCCCAGAACCTCTGACACCCGCAAGAATCTATCTATCTCAGCCTTAAATATATCCATTGACTTGGCCTCCACTGCAGTCTGTGGAATTCCACAGATTCACCACCCTCTGACTAAATAAATTCCTCCTCATCTCCTTCCGTTTATTTTTTAATAACCCAGCATCTGCAGTTCTTCGATTCTATATTTTTTCTTCTCAAGAGATCCTGCCTGACCCGCTGAGTTACTCCAACACTTGGTGGTTTTTTTCCCCTCGTAAACCAGCGCCTGCAATTCCTTGCATCTCCACCGTAGTGGCACAGCGGCAGAGTCGCTGCTTTACAGCGCTTGCAGCGTCGGAGGCCCGGGTTCGATCCCTGTCTGTACGAAGTTTGTACGTTCTCTCCGTGACCTGCGTGGGTTTTCTCCGAGATCTTCGGTTTCCTCCCACACTCCAAACGTGCAGGTTTGTAGGTTAATTGGCTTGGTACAAGTGGAAAATTGTACCTAGTGCGTGTGTGGGATACCATTAGTGTGCGGGGATCGCTGGTCGGTACGGCCTCGGTGGGCTGAAGGGCCTGTTTCTGCGCAGTATCTCTGAACTAAACTAAGCTAAAACTAACATTCCTACAACTACAACTAGAATAGCACACAAGGAATAATGGGGTAGTGATGACAGACTATGAAGTTCCCTCGTTGCTTAAGGCGAGAGTGTTTGAGTACAGGAGCAAGGAGGTCCTACTGCAGTTGTTCAGGGCCCTGGTGAGACCACACCTGGAGCATTGTGTGCAGTTTTGCTCTCCTAGTTTGAGGAAGGACATTCTTGCTATTGAGGGAGCCCAGCGTAGGTTCACCTGGTTAATTCCCGTGATGGCGGGACTGACATACAGGTCGACTGGGCTTGTACTCGCTAGAATTTAGAGGATTGAGGGGGGATCTTATAGAAACGTACAAAATTCTTAAGGGGTTGGACAGGCTAGATGCAGGAAGATTGTTCCCGATGTTGGGGAAGTCCAGAACAAGGGGTCACACAGTTTAAGGATAAGGGGGAAATCTTTTAGGACTGAGATGAGAAAAACATTTTTTACACAGAGAGTGGTGAATCTGTCGAATTTTCTGCCACAGAAGGTAGTTGAGGCCACAGTTCATTGGCTATATTTAAGAGGGAGTTAGATGTGGGCCTTGTGGCTAAAGGGATCAAGGGATATGGGGAGAAAGCAGGAATTGATTCTGGATGATCAGCCATGAGGTCCTTCTGCAGTTGTACATAGCCCTGGTGAGACCACACCTGGAGCATTGTGTGTAGTTTGGTCCCCTAATTTGAGGAAGGACATTCTTGCTATTGAGGGAGCCTAGCGTAGGTTTACATGGTTAATTCCCGGGATGGTGGGACTGTCATATGCTGAGAGAATGAAGCAGCTGGGCTTGTACACTCTGGAGCTTAGAAGGATGAGAGGGCATCTCATTGAAACATATAAGATTGTTAAGGGTTTGGACACGCTAGAGGCAGGAAACATGTTCCCGATGTTGGGGGAGTCCAGAACCAGGGGCCACAGTTTAAGAATAAGGAGTAAGCCATTTAGAACGGAGACGAGGAAACACTTTTTCTCACAGAGAGTGGTGAGTCTGTGGAATTCTCTGCCTCAGAGGGCGGTGGAGGCCGGTTCTCTGGATGCTTTCAAGAGAGAGCTAGATAGGGCTCTTAAAGATAGCGGAGTCAGGGGATATGGGGGAGAAGGCAGGAACGGGGTACTGATTGTGGATGAACAGCCATGATCACGTTGAATGGCGGTGCTGGCTGGAAGGGCCGAATGGCCTCTACTCCTGCACCTATTGTCTATGTTTCTAAGGCAGGTGGCATTGGTGACAGTGCAGGCCACAGGCATATTGAACTAGGAGGCTCCTTGATCAAACTAAATGATATTTGTTTGCAAGAGTGTAGGAACTGCAAGCTGCCTCAGGAATGGAAAGTTAATGGAATATAAAAGCCTTTACCAAACTTCCTTACGGGGCTTAGGAAGTTCGACATCTCCCCACCAACCCTCACCGACTTCTACAGATGTGCCACAGAAAGCATATTATCGGGATGCATCACAGCAAGGATCAGGGACAACTCCGTCCAAGACCACAAGGAGGTCGCGGGTAGTTGCGGACACCCAGACCATCGCGCACAAACCAACCTCCCTTCCACCGACTCCATCTACACCTCACGCTGCCTCGGCAAGGCCAGCAGCATCATCGAGGACCAGCCTCACCCCCCCGCTCACCCCCTCTTCTCCTCTCTCCCCCTCTCCGACAAGAGACAAGAGGTGCAGAGGTTTGTAAGCGCACACCTCCAGATTCAGAGCGGAGGAAGGAACTGCAGATGCTGGTTTACACCGAAGACAAGCGCAAAATACTGGAGTAACTCAGCGGGACAGGCAGCATCCCTGGGGAGAAGGAATGGGTGACGTTTCGGGTGGAGACTGTTACTTCAGACTTTCCTTCAGACATCCGGGTTTGGACATGCCATCTCCAGTCATCCCACCTTCTTGTCCACTCCCTACACACTAGCGGGCAGTTTTACAGAGGGACAATTAGCCTGCAGGCCCGCACGTCCTTGGGATGTGGGAGCAAACCGGAGCACCCGGAGGAAAGCCACGCAGACACACACACACACACACACACTCACACACACACACACACACACACACACACACACACACACACACACACACACACACACACACACACACAGACACACACACACACACACACACACGCACACACACACACACACACACACACACACACACACACAGACACACACACACACACACACACACACACACACACACACACACACACACACACACACACACACACACACACACACACAAAGACAGCACCTGGGGTCAGGGTGGTACCCGGGTCTCTGGCACTGTGAGGTACCCAGCAAGGTCTCTTCACAAGACCCCATCCACCTTGTGCCTAATCATCCCGTCAGTCTCTCTCCATCTTCCTCACAAGTTTCCCAAGTTTTACGCCATCAGCAACAAAATGGCCGCCCAAAATGGCTGCCGGCCCTTCCTACCACTAACGAGGAGAGCACCACCCATTCCCAGTCCCACATCAAAGGGATATTTTCCATTGCCTAAGCCACTTCTAAATCCATACTGCCACTTCCAGTGCCGCTGAGAAACCTATTACTTGGCATTTCATTAAACGACTGTGAAAGGCGACATTTCTGACGCCAGGCATAATGCGTTTATCAGCATTCTGCACTCCTCATCGAAACATTCAATTGTTGTTACTTTCATCAAGTCCCAGCTACTTCTGTATTGAGGCATACATGAGCAAAGCCAGCCAGGGAAACCGGCATGATACAATACGATAGAACCTGCTTTCTCCCAGGAGGGAAGTTGGTCTGCCAACAGTCTCAGAACATGACAAGCTACTTGATACTTGAACCATGAAATTAAAGTGATTCGAGGCAAGTCCAGGATTGGGGATGTGCAAAGATTGGGGGGGGGGGGGGGGGGGGGGTCAGTCTCAGTCTACCCCACGACACAGAAGGGGGAGGGGTTGTACAGTTTGATAGCCACAGGGAAGAAGGATCTCCTGTGGCGTTCTGTGCTGCATCTTGGTGGGACCAGTCTGTTGCTGAAGGTGCTCCTCAGGTTGACCAGTGTGTGATGGAGGGGGTGTGAGCTGTATTGTCCAGGATGCTCTGCAGTTTGAGGAGCACCCTCCCCTCCAAGACCAACCTCCCGTCAATCCAACTCCAACTCCAACTCCGCCCCCAAGTCGGAGCTGGCCTTCCTGAAGAGTTTGTTGGTCCCATTGGTGTCCGCGGCACATGTACAGCTTGGAAACAGGCCCTTCGGCCCAACCTGCCCCTGCCGACCAAGGTGTCCCTTCTACACTAGTCCATGCACATGACCAATGCGAGATACAGATACAATGAAAAACCTTCACCGGCCTTCTCGGACAAACATGCAAACAAACACAAACTGGGTACAAATCACACACCATTTTAAAAAGAAAGAAGACTTTCTTGGGCGGCACGTTGATGCGGTGATAGAGTATCTGCCGCGCAGCACCAGAGACCCGGGTTCAATCCTGACTACGGGCACGAACAGGCAGAGACTATGGGTCTGCCGGGAGAGCCGGGTTTGTGGATTTTGTGGTGACGGTAAAAACGGGCCGTGCGGGGCTGGGGAACGATGAGGTTGGAAGCTTGGTCGGGCAGGGCGTGGGAATTGATGAAGTCCGGTGATGATGTTAGATATGGTCGTCTGTCCATTCCCTTCACAAACTCTATCTGACCCGCAGACTGTAGATCCTCCTCTGTACTTTGTGGCTGGAGTGCAGAATGTTCAGTTCTGGGCACCGTGTTATTGGAAAGATGCAGGGACGATTTACGAGGATGTTGCCAGGGCTCGAGAGCCTGAGCTACAGGGAGTGGTTGAGCAAGGCTGGGACTATACTGGGAGGATGAGGGGTGAAATTATAGAGGTGTACAAAATCATGAGAGGAATAGATCAAGTGGACACACAGATCCTCTTGCCCAGAGTAGGGGAATCGAGGACCAGAGGACACAGGTTCAAGGTGAAGGGGAAAAGATTTAATAGGAATCTGAGGGGTAACTTTTTCACACAGAGGGTGGTGGGTGTGTGGAACGAGCTGCCAGAGGAGGTAGTTGAGGCTGGGACTCTCCCATCGTTTAAGAAACAGTTCGACAGGTACATGGACAGGTTTGGAGGGATGTGGGCCAAACGCAGTCAGGTGGGACTAGTATAGATGGGGCAGGTTGGCTGGTGTGGGCAAGTTGGGCCGAAGGGCCTGTTTCCACACTGTATCTCTCTATGACTCTATGACACGTGGATGCAAAGGTTTGGGAGTGGGTGCAGCAGAGGAATGCCGCCTGGATTAGAGGGTTTAGCTGTGTGAAGAGGATAGATAACTTAGATTACATTCTCTGGAGCATCAGAGGCTGTGGGGAGACCTGGGACAAGTCGATACAATTATGAAACACATTGGTGAGGTGGACAGTCAGAAACCTTTACCCAGGATGAAAATGTCAAAGACCAGAGGGCATCGGCTTGGACAGAGTGGATGTGGAGAGGATGTTTCCACTAGTGGGAGAGTCTAGGACCAGAGGTCACAGCCTCAGAATTAAAGGACGTTCTTTCAGGAAGGAGATGAGGCAGAATTTCTTTAGTCTGTGGAAGCCAAGTCAATGGATCGTTTTAAGGCAGAGATAGATAGATTCTTGATTAGTGTGGGTGTCAGGGGTTATGGGGAGAAGGCAGGAGAATGGGGTTAGGAGGGAGAGATAGATCAGCCATGATTGAATGGCGGAGTAGACTTGATGGGCCGAATGGGCTAATGCTAGACCTCATGACTAACTCAGCGGGACAGGCAGCATCTCTGGAGAGAAGGAATGGGTGACGTTTCGGGTCGAGACAGTCTGAAGAAGGGTCTTGACCCGAAACGTCACCCATTCCTTCTCTCCAGAGATGCTGCCTGTCCCGCTGAGTTACTCCACCATTGTGTGTCTATCTTCGATTGAAGCCAGCTACCGCCCTTGTTTTCCCTCTCACCCCATCCCTCCACTTCCCAGTTTTCCGACCAGTCTGACTGTCCCTCTGACTACATTGCATCGTTACCTGCTCGCTTGCCACCAGAGGCAGGCACAAAGTGCCGGAGTAACTCAGCATAGATAAGGAGGTGCAAGGTGTGAAAACAGGACACAAGGGGATGGAGATCAAGGAACATGTGAATAGAACTAGATCATTGTGAGGGGGGATGGGAGAGGGGGGA
>NW_026576553.1:470596-478096 GCF_028641065.1 Leucoraja erinaceus
CAGACGCAACACATAACACACACACACCACACAACACACACACCAAAAACACACACCACACACCACAATACTCTCTCTCTCTCTCTCTCTCTCTCTCTCTCTCTCTCTCTCTCTCTCTCTCTCTCTATCTCCCTCTCTCCCTCCCCCCTTCTCCTTCCCCCCCATCAATAGTAGGTATCTCTCCCCCCCCCTCTCCCCAGCCTCTCTTGTTATGAGGTGATTAATGCCTGTACAGCCTGACTGCAGCCTGCGATCCCAACTCCCTCTGATGGCGGGACCAGGGAGTTGCTGCCGTAACACTCACAGCCTCCCACACACGAGCTCTCCTGTCCTGTCCTGTCCTGTCCTGTCCTTCCTCGGTTGAGGGGAAGGGACAAGGTGGTCGAGCTGTGACCACACACGATGGAGTTAACTGGGGTGGGGGGTGAATCTCTGAGGATAAGGGGGAAATCTTTTAGGACCGAGATGAGGAAAACATTTTTTCACACAGAGAGTGGTGAATCTGTGGAATTATCTGCCGCAGAAGGTAGTTGAGGCCACAGTTCATTGGCTATATTTAAGAGGGAGTTAGATGTGGCCCTTGTGGCTAAAGGGATCAGGGGGTATGGAGAGAAGGCTGGGATGGGACACTGAGTTGGATGATCATATTGAATGGCGGTGCAGGCTTGAAGGGCCGAATGGCCTACTCCTGCACCTATTTTCTATGTTTCTATGAAAGGGGGGGGGGGCCTCATTGAAACGTACAGAACAATGAGGGGCCTGGATAGAGTGGATGTGGAGAGGATGTTTCCACTAGTGGGAGAGTCTAGGACCAGAGGGCACAGCCTCAGGATTAAAGGATGTTCCTTTAGGAAGGAGATGAGGAGGAATTTCTTTAGTCAGAGGGTGGTGAATCTGTGGGATTCTTTGCCACAGACGGGTGTGGAGGCCACAAGTCAGTGGATATTTTTAAGGCAGAGATAGACAGATTCTTGATTAGTGCGGGTGTCAGAAGGGGTGACTTTTTCGGGTCGAGACCCTTCTTCAGATGCTGGCTTGTAAAAGGGAAGATACTAAAGTGGTGAAGTAACTCCGAGGGGTCAGGCAGCATCCCTGGAGAACATGCACACAAACACGCGCACACGCACACGCACACATGCTCACGCACACACACACACTGGCGCACACATACACACTCACACACACACACACACACACGCACACGCACACACACACACACACACATGCTCACACATACACACACACACACACACATGCTCACGCACACACACACACACACACACACACACACACACACACACACACACACACACGCTCACACACACACACACACACATGCTCACGCACACACACACACACAGACGCACACACACACACACACACACAGACACACACACACACACATACACACACACACACACACACACACACACACAGACACACACACATACACACACACACACACACACACACACACCCACACACACACACACACACACACACACACACACACACACACACAGTGCCGTTATATGGAATGAAGTTGACTAGACAGAGCAGTTTGTTGACATTAGATGTTTAATACGATGTGGATGGATGTCAGATTGCCCTTATTCAGCCAGCATGTATTGACTCCAGTGCATGCGGAAAAGCAGAATGAATCACATTTAATCACTTGAGGGAGAGAGACATACTTTGTAGTTGCATGATTCTTGTTCCACGCTGTACGGGGGGGGGGGGGGGGGGGGGGGGGGGGGGGGGGGGGGTGCTTTTGGGACTGCTATGGAAAGGAGTGGCATCGAACCAGCAATCTCTCTCCCTTCCAGAGGAGATCACAATAACCTATGTGACCACGGCAGTGTGGCCAATGTCCTTTGTGATTGACTGGGTTTGTATTCACTGGAATTTAGAAGGATGAGAGGATATCTGATAGAAACATATAACCTTCTTAAGGGATTGGACATATTCGATGCAGGAAACATGTTCCCCATGTTGGGGGAGTCCAGAACCAGGGGCCACGCACAGTTTAAGAATAAGGGGTCGGCCATTTTGGACTGAGATGAGGAAAAACCTTTTCACCCAGAGAGTTGTGAATCTGTGGAATTCTCTGCCACAGAAGGCAGTGGAGGCCGATTCACTGGATGTTTTCAAGAGAGAGTTAGATTTAGCTCTTAGGGCTAACGGAATCAAGGGATATGGGGAGAAAGCAGGAACGGGGTACTGATTGTGGATGATCAGCCATGATCACATTGAATGGCAGTGCTGGCTGGAAGAGACAACTCCTTCACTTATTTTCTATGTTTCTATGTTATCTCAGAGAGAGCCACAACTGATTTAGGCGCCCTTTGTCAGCTAGCCTTTACAACGAGAAGGACATAGTGTGCTGGCTCTTTCAGGCTGTTTAGTTTAGTTAAGTTAAGTTTAGCTTAGAGACACAAAAGAACAAAGAACAAAAGAATGAAAGTAATGAAAAGTGCAAAGTAGGGAAAACTTTTAGACAATAGACAATAGGTGCAGGAGTAGGCCATTCGGCCCTTCGAGCCAGCACCGCCACACACTGTGATCATGGCTGATCATCCCCAATCAGTACCCCGTTCCTGCCTTCTCCCCATATCCCCTGACTCCGCTATTTTTAAGAGCCCTATCTAGCTCTCTCTTGAAAGTATCCAGAGAACCGGCCTCCACCGCCCTCTGAGGCAGAGAATTCCACAGACTCACACTCTCTGTGAGAAAAAGTGTTTCCTCGTCTCCGTTCTAAATGGCTTACCCCTTATTCTTAAACTGTGTGTGGCCCCTGGTTCTGGACTCCCCCAACATCGGGAACATGTTTCCTGCCCCTAGCGTGTCCAAATCCTTAATAATCTTATATGTTTCAATGAGATCTCCTCTCATCCTTCTAAACTCCAGAGTGTACAAGCCCAGCTGTTCCATTCTCTCAGCATATGACAGTCCCGCCATCCCGGGAATTAACCTGGTGAACCTACGCTGGGCTCCCTCAATAGCAAGAATGTCCTTCCTCAAATTGGAGGACAAAAACTGCACACAATACTCCAGGTGTGGTCTCACTAGAGCCACCTTTGTTTGTGCCTTCCCATATCTTTAGTTTCCCTCTCCCCTGACTCTTAGTCTGAAGAAGGGTCTCGACCCACAACGTCACCCATTCCTTTTCCCCAGAGATGCTGCCCGTCCAGCTGAGTGACTCCAGCATTTAGAAGGATGATGCACGGTGACTTGGACAGGTTGGGGGAGTGGGCAGGTGCATGGCAGATGCAGTTAAATGTGGCCAAATGTGAGGTTATCCACTTTGGTGGCAAGAACAGGAAGGCAGATTATTATCTGAATGGTGTCAAGTTGTGAAAAGGGGAAGTACAACGGGATCTGGGGGTCCTTGTACATCAGTCTATGAAAGTAAGCATGCAGGTACAGCAGGCAGTGAAGAAAGCGAATGGCATGTTGGCCTTCATAACAAGAAGAGTTGAGTATACGAGCAAAGAGGTCCTTCTGCAGTTGTAGAGGGCCATAGTGAGACCACACCTGGAGTATTGTGTGCAGTTTTGGTCCCCAAATTTGAGGAAGGACATTCTTGCTATTGAGTGAGTGCAGCGTAGGTTCACAAGGTTAATTCCCGGGAAGGCGGGACTGACATATATTGATAGAATGGAGCGGCTGGGCTTGTATACACTTGAATTTAGAAGGATGAGGGGATCTTATTGAAACATAAGATTATTTAGGATTTGGACACGCTAGAGGCAAGAAGCATGTTCCCAATGTTGGGGGAGTCCAGAACCAGGGGTCACACAGTTTAAGAATAAGGAGTAAGCCATTTAGAACGGAGACGAGGAAACACTTTTTCACTCAGAGAGTGGTGAGTCTGTGGAATTCTCTACCTCAGAGGGCGGTGGAGGCCGGTTCTCTGGATGCTTTCAAGAGAGAGCTAGATAGGACTTAAAAATAGCGGAGTCGGGGGATATGGGGAGAAGGCAGGAATGGGGTACTGATTGGGGATGATCAGCCATGATCACATTGAAGGACGGTGCTGGCTCGAAGGGCCGAATGGCCTACTCCTGCACCTGTTGTCTAATGTAAATCAGCATCTGCAGTTCCTTCATACAAAAGGTTTAGAGTGATATAGGTCAAACGTGGAACTTTAGTGTAAGTTTAGTTTCGATATACAGCGCGGAAACAGGCCCTTCAGCCCACCGAGTTCGTGCTGACCAGCGATCCCCACACACTAACACTGCCCTGCACCCACTGGAGACGATTTGCACTTTACACAAAGCCAATTAACCTACAAACCTGCACGACTTTGGAGTGTGGGAGGAAACCGAAGATCTCGGAGAAAACCCACGGGGAGAACGCACAGACAGGCACCCGTAGTCGGGATCGAACCCTGCTCTCTGGCGCTGTGAGGCGGCAACTCTAATGCCGTGCCACCGTCTGGGCGGGGCTTGTTTTGGTCGGCACGGACCAGTCGGGCCGAAGGGCCTGTTTGAGCGCAGGTTTCTGTGACTGGGCGAGAGTGAGGCGGGGGGGGAGGAGGAGGGGGGGGGGGGGGGGGGGGGGGAGTGGTGGGGGGGGGGAGCGGTGTACCTTGAAGTAGGAGCTATAACAAGTCTGTCAGCTGCCTCTCTCTCCCTCTCAACTCACCAACAATGCCGTTGCCAGGCAGCCATTTCCAAGTGCATTTGCTGTTGAACAAGTATCCCAGCGTTGTCTACCAGAGAGAGAGAGAGGGAGAGAGGCAGAAAAAAACACCTCAGCTCTCTCCCTCATCACCTGCTGCCATGTTTGAGGGAGTCCAGCGTAGGAGGCCATTGAGGGAGTGCAGTGTAGGAGGCCATTGAGGGAGTCCAGCGTAGGAGGCCAATGAGGGAGTGCAGTGTAGGAGGCCATTGAGGGAGTCCAGCGTAGGAGGGCCATTGAGGGAGTGCAGTGTAGGAGGCCATTGAGGGAGTGCAGTGTAGGAGGGCCATTGAGGGAGTGCAGTGTAGGAGGGCCATTGAGGGAGTGCAGCGTAGGTTCACCAGGTGAATTCCCGGGATGGCAGCACTGACATATGATGAAAGAATGGGTCGACCGGGCTTATATTCACTGGAATTTAGAAGGATGAGAGGGCATCTTATGGAATCGTATAACATTCTTAAGGGATTGGACAGTCTAGATGCAGGAAACATATTCCCGATGTTGGGGGAGTCCAGAACCAGGGGTCACACACGGTTTAAGAATAAGGGGTCGGCCATTTTGGACTGAGATGAGGAAAAACCTTTTCACCCAGAGAGTTGTGAATCTGTGGAATTCTCTGCCACAGAAGGCAGTGGAGGCCGATTCACTGGATGTTTTCAAGAGAGAGTTAGAATTAGTTCTTAGGACTAACGGAATCAAGGGGTATGGGAAGAAAGCAGGAACGGGGTACTGATTTTGGATGATCAGCCATGATCATATCGAATGGCGGTGATGGCTCGACGGGCCGAATGGCCTACTATTGCACCTATTTACTATGTTTCTGTTTCATCAATCGCGTCATTAATCAGGGCGAGCGGTAGAGTTGCTGCCTCACAGCACCAAAGACCCCAGTTCGAACCTGACTACGGGTGCTGTCTGTACGGTGTTTGCACGTTCTCCCCGTGGGTTTTCTCTCCGAGATCCTCCGTTTCCTCCCACCCTCCGAAGGGCCTGTGTCCGCGCTGTATCTCTAAACTAAACTTTGGCTTTGCTTATGCTATTTGAGGGATATTGTCTCTTCCGAACTTGCTGTCAAAAGTTTTCCTGCGAATGCCAAAGTCCTAACTAACATAACCCTTCCGTGCCAATCCCAGTTATCTCTCTGCATGTGCGGGTAGGAACTGCAGGCGCTGATATATACCGAAGATAGACACAAATTGCTGGAGTAACTCAGCGGGACCGGCAGCATCTCCGTAGTAAAAGGATTTGTGGCGTTTCGGGTCGAGACCCTTCCACAGACTGGTCACCCTGACCCAAAACCTCACCCACCCTTTCCCTCCAGAGATGCTGCCTGCCCCGCTGAGGTACTCCAGCACTTTGTGTCTTATCCGAGTCATCTCTTGCTTTCTACAAGGTGAAAATCTCCTCCCTGCCCCTTGGTTTGTGCAGCATGACGGAGTTGCTGCCTCACAGCGCCAGAGACCCACCGGTTCGTTCCCAGCTACAGGCTCTGCCTGTACGGAGTTTGTGCCTTCTCCGCCGTGACCTGCCTGGGTTTCCCCCGGGTGCTCCGGTTTCCTCCCGCACTCCGAAGACGTGCCGGCTTGGAGGTCAATTGGCCCTAGTGTGTGTAGGACAGTGTTAGTGTGCGGGGATCGCTGGTAGTCGCGAACTCGGTGGGCCGAAGGGCCTGTTTCCGCGCTGTATCTCTCAAATTGAAAAACTCGAGGTCTCAAACAATTTATCCTCAAAATGGCAGCCTTTCGAGAAGATGTGTCGGGCTGCAGCCAGAGGCCATGGCAGCCTAAATCTTGCTGGCGCGGAGAGGAAAAGGCTTGCTCAATTAATTATCTCAAGTCAGCTATTTGTACGTCTCGAGGGTATTAAGAAAGATGGGGAAATAGGAAAGTATGTGAATGTACTAACCAGGATCAGGAGTCGCGAATGACACGCTGAGATTTAGTTTTAGTTTCAGAGATACAGCATGGAAACAGGCCCTTCGGCCCACCTAGTCCACGCCGGCCATCGCTCTCCCGTTTAGCTTCGAGATACAGCGCGGACACAGGCCGTTCAGTCCACCCAACCCGCGCCGACCAGCGATCCCCGCACGCTAACACTATCCTACACACACACTGGGGACAATTTACACTTACTGCACACCGAGCCAATTAACCTGCAAACCTGCACGTCTTTGGAGTGTGGGAGGAAACCGAAGCTCTCGGAGAAAACCCACGCAGGTCACGGGGAGAACGTACAAAATCCGTACAGACAGCACCCGTAGTCGGGATCGAACCCGGGTCTCTGGCGCTGTGAGGCAGCAACTCTACCGCTGCACTGCCATTCTTAGTTCATAGTTTTGTTTGGAGATACAGCATGGAAACAGGCCCTTCAGCCCACGGAGTTGATGCCGACCATCGATCGCCTGTTTACACCAGTTGTATGCTATCCTACTTTCCCATCCATCCACTCCCTACACATTAGGGGGCAATTTACAGACGGCCAATTAACCTACAAACCTTCGTGGACATTTTAGTTCAGCTTGGAGATACAGCAGGGAAACAGGCCTTTTCGACCCCGACAGGCCTAGTCGACAGGCCTAGTCGACAGGCCTAGCCGACAGGCCTAGCCGACTCTAGCCGACAGGCCTAACCGACAGGCCTAGCCGACAGGCCTAGCCGACAGGCCTAACCGACAGGCATAGCCGACAGGCCTAGTCGACAGGCCTAGCCGACTCTAGCCGACAGGCCTAACCGACAGGCCTAGCCAACAGGCCTAACCGACAGGCCTAGCCGACAGGCCTAGCCGACTCTAGCCGACAGGCCTAATCGACAGGCCTAG